>NC_081414.1:832859836-832898618 GCF_030272615.1 Cryptomeria japonica | reverse complement strand
GAAGAAGGCACTCCAAGATCTAGTGGAGATGGATGTAGAACATGTCCCAAAGACTCACAATGTCTCTTTTCTGTCAAGTAATCATCCCATGAATCTGAAGCTGGAAGACAATGAATATCCTACTGCACTGAATCACATGAAGGCAAAACTATCGCACTATCTGTATCATGAATTACACTAGGTGATGTGATATCAATACGAGGAGATGAAATGTAAGGCTCAAGAACAGGGTCACATGTGAGAATCCCCATGTTCAAGTACCCAAAGTTCTCCTCAAATATGAACCATCAAAAGAGGTGTGATCATCATGTGTAGAATCATCAAATGTGAAATCATCATCATCAACAAAATCTAAAAAGGAGTATAACTGAGATGCATGATCAACCACCCCAGTCGCAATGATAGCTCTAGTCTCCAAGTCTCTAATGAAAACTGACTCAGGTGTGAACTCCACAACTATCTTAGCTGCGCCATGTGTGATTTGATAGATGGAAAGGAGATTGTTTGTCAAGTAGGGTACACACAATAGATCAATGAAGGAGTTATCCCCAATGTCAATAGATCCTTTCCCAATCACATCCATGTATGTATGATTTCCCATCAAAATCTGTGGCATGGTACAAGGCTCAAATGTAAAGAACATATACTGCAAAGATGCCATATGATGAGAAGCCCCTGAATCTAGAAGCCATCTCTCTGAATCATGACTGGTAGTAGCACAAAGAGCTTTTCCTTTTCTTGTCCCAAAAGAGTGAGTCTTCCCACTTGTAGAAGCCATGAATGCTTTCCCTTTTCCTTTTGAATGTGAGGAAGTAGAAGTTGATGAATCATCCTTCTTGCAGACATTAGGCAAATCAATGTTATGCTTTTTGAGGATATGTGTGAGCTCATCAATCTTCTTAAAATGGAAACGACGCTCCTCATGACCAAACTTTTTACAATAGGCACAAGTAGGTCTCTCACTCTTTGGTGAGTTATCCCTCTTGGAAGAGGATGAATCTCCTTGTTCTGGAGAGGATGATGCTTTGTCCTTATACTTTGATTGCTATTTCTTCTTGTTTGAGTTGTCATTTCCTTGATTTCCTTTGTTCCCTTGATTTTCCACTAATGCTTGAGACTTAGAAGCCTTAATAATGCCCATGCTTATTAGCTTAGTTTTTTCCATCATGAATATTTCAGTGAAAGCATCAAATGTAGGAATTGTGTAGCTTGAACCCATTTTCATCCTATGGGTTTGGAAACTAGAAACAAATGTTGCATATTCTTGTGGAAGCTTGCCCATCAAGTTAAAGATCAATTGAGTATCCTTCTTATCAATGCTAAAATCCTTGAGTTGTGCCCTCAACTCATTTGGCTTAGTGACATAATCTTGTATACTATCAAAGTTCTTGGGATCTAACATGGTGAGATCACTATCAATCTGATATCCCATAATCTCATCAACTTGACCATACAAGTCTTGAAACTTTTGCCAAGAATCCTTGATTAGAGTACACTTCTCAATATGAAAAATGTGATCCTTTGATACATACTCTCTTAAGGTACCAATTGCCATGATATTTTTAGTGAGCCAATCCAAGTGACCAACTGGATCAACCTTAGGATCAACGGGAGCAACAATAGTTCCATCAACATAATGAGTTAGTCCTTTTTCCATAATTTTACTTCATGCATCAATTTTCCAAGTAGCATAATTATGAGGAGTTAATAGAGGAAACTTAGAAGAACCCATAGTAGCAAAAGGGAAGGAACACAAGAGCACAAAAGCATAAGAGACACCCCCCAAATTCACTCAATCAAAGTACCCCCCCAAAAATGATGATTTTGGCACTTTATATGTAGTGTGTGTAGAATATGCCACTTACAAAAAATGACAAGGTGGACTTCTGATTTCATTTTACAACTACCCCAATAGGCTGAGAACTACAAAGCAAAAGATCAGAAAGATAGATCTATGCAATACAAATGCCAAATTGGCCAAATAAGACCATATGATGAAAGTACAATTTCTACCCAAAATTGCTGAAAACTGATAGCAGATTATGAAAGTAGATGAAAAATTATGCACTTTAAAAAAAACGGCACCTGAAAAGGAGTCCATATGAGCCCAAATGAAACCTCCAAAATTGTAAAAATTGGGATTTCATGATTTCCAGAAAACCTACATCCAAATATCCGGAAAATCCTACACCATTGTACAGATCACAAAATTCTACCCCAAAACAAAAAAAACTCTCTAAAAAAGGAGTCCGGATGAGTGAGATGTCGCTATTTGAAAATTGCCTGCAAAATTATAATTTTTGGAAAATTTCCGTCACGGCTTCAAACTTCAAATGCCTCTAGATTTGGCCTCTGAAGTCTGATTTGGATAAAACAAAAGACAAAACTGACTTTCTTAGACCTCCTCAATCCAATGGTGACCTCAGAGTTGACCCATAAAGCTTCAATAATAACCTGCAATAGAAAGATCCAAAATGTAAACCCCAAATATCATCAAATTACTCTCAATTGGCAAACCAATGACACTCTAATGGCTCTACTACCATGTGAGATTTTGCCAAGATCAAGAAGCAATGGAAAGCACAAATAAGAGAGAAAAAATATATGGCAGAAATAAACTGTATTCTATCAAGATGAAAATACTGATCAACTAGATCATTACAAGATGTTGATTGATTGCCCGTTGTCCGTACAAACAATGAATATGAACTTGCTTATATAGGCAAGGCTATATGGATATGTGAGCACCCAAATATGACATGTGGCTCAATAAGAAACAAGGGTAGGTAGGAGAAACAATATAATATTCCACATGAGGTGGATCACCCACCGAAGGTGGAATTATCACTCCACAATAAGTGGATATGATAAAGTAGTAACAAGATCAACACCATAAAAGGTGGAATTTCTCCTACACACACTATCCAAATGTGGCACAAACACCCAAGTTTCTCATACCCAAACTACTATGAAATGCATTTCCTAAGTAAACTTAGGTAAGGTGTAATAATATCCAAGATGAATAATTATTTACACCAACAAGTTGACATCTAAAATTTTTAATTTGGGGCCAAATCGAGATGACACTATAGCTAGGCACTATTGTTCTAACATCTTTTACAGTCAAAATTCCAAAATGAGAGGTTAGTAGCACCTACCTCTAGTATCTAGAGCCAAACGTGATAGTTCAAAGGGTTGGGAAGTGCAAAATTCCATCAAGTTAGCGAATCCAGTCTTGAAATATGTATATTTTCATATGATCAACCACAAGGAACAAAATGAGTGCTAAATATAGCGAGAAATTTTTAGGTGTAACAATTTTACATTGTTACATTTAGTCACCACTTTAGTCAGGGTATTAGCTTATGCGCATATCCATGGTAAAGTCGAGAGAAATCAACATTGTAAAACTTATTTACTTTGATGTTTGTGGCATTTAACTTTCCAAAAGCTGCTCCAATCTTGGAAGAAATTTGGATTCATTATCATCATGAGCTTTCTTTTATGTGAATGTGTGATATTTCCTCTATAACTATCTAAATTTATATAATTAGATCAAGTGATAGTTCAATACTACATCTTGTGCCTCAATAAGGATATGTATAAAATATATAGGTAGCTTTTGCACACCACGGAGGTATGTCCTTTTAATAAATAAGGGAATGATAAAACTGGTCTTTACATGGTCATGAATTAGTTATTGAAACCTACTAACATTTATTTAGTGGTATTGTCAAATCAAACAATTATGATATGATGAGTGAGAACCTCTTAATAAGTTTGAATGGTCTATTGACTCTATATATCTACTCAAATCTATCTTGAGACTAGGATAGAGTTACTTATATTTTCCATGCTTAGCAGTGGGCACTTAACAAATGGGTATTACTAAATTTGATATAGTGTTTTACTTGTGTATATGTGTGATTAGTACTATACAAAATGTTAAATGCTCAAAAGTAGAGTAGTGTTTAATATTACTACAATTGGTTTGATTTGTATCTAATAAATAATGTATTTCTTAATAATGGGTTTCTAGTTAGCAATTAAAATGAAGTAAATAAACTCTCATTACTTATAAGTTTCTATTGTTCATGTTTATATGTTCATATAAGACAACTCATGTGAGTTCAATGTGAGCATTATGTGTTTAAGAATTTGAAACTAAGAATCATAAATTTTCGGGTGTATGTTTATCAATCAATTTGTGTGGTATCTAACCAAGTCTTAGTCAACATACCCAATTCTTTTGAATCCTTGTGATATATTGATTATGTGTATTTGGATATGAGGTGAACCCACTTATTAGAACCAATTTTGATTCTTGCATGGATTAGAAACTATCACTAATTCCATGCATTTAACAAATTGTAGATGCTATTTATCATAGCTCATGGATTATTTAATTTTCACCAATAGCCTTGAAGGGAAGGATGATAGAAAATAACCATGAAATGACTCAAACATGATCTAGATAGTTGAAAATTCTATAATGAGAGTGATAGATGCCAAGAGTTAATTATCATATCTTAGGGTCTAGCAATTTTTTAGTAGTAGCATTTAAGGTGATTTCTTTTAAGAGATACCCAATGTATGATAGGACTTAGCTAGATTTCACCATTATCATGTAGGTGATAGATGCTAGGAGCTACCTCATACTAAGTTGGACTAAGTTTCATAAATGACATATAGGATCTAGTGACTGAAAGGTTCAATAAGCTATAAAAATCTCAGTAATGGCCTAATAAGACATGTAGTGGTCTGAAGTGGTACAGTACAAAATATAGGGGAAAATAATGGGACTAATAATATATGTGATGTATTATTGATTTTATTATAGAAGTTTCAGCATGTTTATCAACACTCATCACTCATATTGGTCACGACCCAAACTTGGTGACTTCAATTATTTACATGTGAACACACATGTGACAACCATGTAAAATTAGAATAACATATTACATACACAAAGAGACATATTGCTTAGCATAGACTATTATCCAAGGCTTCTCAAACCCTTAACCCCACACAATTATATCTAACCTTTTCTTCCTCACTCAGTTGAGCTAATATTTTATGTTTCACTTATGTGCCATGTATTTTTCCACTTGCTATATCTAATCCCTCCCACTTCACTCAATTTACTTGAGTTATCTCATTTCACTAAGATTATCTAATTTTATCTACTTTACTCAATTCATTTGAGTTTTCTTATTTCCTTCTCCACATTCCAACGTTGCCTATTCTTTGTAGTAGGTAGAAACCTGATACCAATGTAAGAAACCAAAAGAAGTTACAGATTCTGCATACCTCAGAATATGAGTAAACCTTCCTAAAGTACCAAGGCATTTGTGATGGGATGATACAGCTTTCGAAAAAATATTGTTGGTAATAAGTCAAATTTGGATAAAGATAGGCTGGTCTTGGATAAATTTGGAAAAAATTATGTGAGTTGATTATAATTCTAAAACTTAAGTATATTATGCCTAAAATAACATTTTAATTTATCAATTCATGAAAAATTTAAATTAACTATTTTACCTATTCCGTTTCTTGTTATACTCATTTGTCTCATATTTATGTAAAAAAGTATTTTTATAAATATTAAAATTTACAATATCTTTACTCTCGTGAAAGTATAATAAATACAAACAATGAATACAAATATAATGAAATAATAAATAGATTTAAATTAAGACAAAATATTGCAATTGGTTGCACCTAATTTTCATTAACTCGTTATTATTCAATTGTTTTTTAATATTTAAATTGTTAGATGCATGATTTTTAAGTTTTCAATTTATAGAAATTGTTTTCCTTCAATCTAATTGGCTCAAATAATTTGCATCTTATTACCGGATTTCCAGATCCACTCTCTATATGAGTTTGAGTTTTTTTAGGCAAATTTCATTAAAATAATATTTAATATGTTTTAGTTTTTTTTACTATTAAACTAATTGAATGATATTATAGTTAAAATTAAATGATAACTTAAAAATTAATTTAAAACTAAGTCAAGTTACTCGCCACTACTTGCCACTTGTTAACAAATGCATTTTCCCACTTCACTTCAATATTTGAATTTACTATAGTTCTTTAAATACCTTATTTCTAAAATAGCATTTTAATTTATTTATTATTTTTATATTAATTTAAAAAATCAATCTTTATCAATATTTATTTATGATACAAGGACCCCAAGCGGTACCAGGACCCCAAGCGACAACCAATCTTTTAAAATCAGAACACTATGTTCCAGTTTACTAGTCTTTGTTTGTAAACTGGTAATTGATATACCTTGTTTTGTTAAATGACAAACTTGTAAAGTGTGATGAGTTATCATCCACCGACACCGATGTGGTGATTCTGTGTCGTGTTACAAATTGTGTCTAGATGCATTGTACCTAGGAAATTGTAGTCTAATCTCATTGGACCAACATGAAATCAGATTCCTATATGAGGACATCATGTCTAGGGTTTTGGTAGTTGTTGTAAGAAGATTAGGTTTTTGCAAAAGTATCTTGCGATAGAGATTGAACGTGCAAAGGATAGAAGATTGAAGTAATGCTGCAATGCATTAATAGAGCGCATTCAAGGATCTAACTAAGCATTTTGTGCTACTTTCTAGATCAGTTACTTGTTGATTACTAATCTCTTCAACAAGTCAGAAATCCTTAACCGGGTAGGCTCAGTTAAGCCTATTCTAAATCCTCTAACAAGGTGGTTCACAGTAGTGGATCTGAAATCCTTTAATAGTGTAGTCTTTAATAGGACTTATCTCCTAATAGAGATCAGGATTCCTAACAAAATCTGTTTTGGTGAAGAACATTGTAAGGCCTTAACCGGTTTGACCTTAACCGATCTAATTGCTATTCTGCAAATAGTAGACTTGTGAGTTTTACTCATCGTGGTTTTTCCCATTTGGGTTTCCATGTCAAAATATCTTGTGTTATGGTGATTGTGTTATTGTGGGTGAATGCTTTATTTTCTATTTGGCTTGTTTGTGTATTAACTGGTTTACTATTGAAAGGGCTATATCGGTCTACAGTAAAACTGCTTAAGTGTTTAGTAAGGATTTTGGGTATACTAATTCACCCCCCTGTCTTAGTATTTATCAATTGGTATTAGAGACAACCTTTCTTTAAGTCTAACTACTTGAAAGGAGATATGGGGGAATACAGCATGAGAGAACGCACTCACCATCTGGCTGAATTGGAGAGAGCCTATGATGAACTTAAGGTCAAGTATAAAGCCTCTTTAGCCAAAAGAAGAGAACTTGCTAAGAAAATGCTGGAAATTACTGAAAACAACTCTTCTGATGAATAAGACATGGATGCCCTAGTCAAAGAAGTGGAGAAACTGAATGCGTCCAAAACTAACCTGAGGAGGGAGGTGGAAGGACTGACCATTAGGATGAGTCAGGAACTGGAAAGTCGAAGAAAAGATGAGGATCTAGTGAAGGACAAGGAGCACAAGATCTTTAAGTTGAATCAAGAAATTAGTACCATTACCACTTATCTACAAGAAGGTAAGGAAGAGAAAGAAGAAATGCAAGCATAACTCAATGCATCCATCTCTCAAAATGAAACCCTAATGAAGACCAATGAAGATCTTTTCAAAGAACTTGTTGAGATGAAGGAGATACTTGCAAAATTCAACCTGAGCTCTATAAAACTGGACCAACAACTGGAATCAATGAAACCATCAAGGGATACCACTGGACTTGGTTTCTCTGCACATGAGGAAGGTGAATCCTCTGGAACCAAGATTGATGCACCAAAAGAGCAACCGGTACCTAAGAACAACAACAAAAGAAAAAGTAAGTTAAAGTTCAAACCTATATACTTTAACTATCATAAGGAAGGACATACTGCCAATGTATGTAGGAGAAAGACTTATAATAAATTCCCTTACATGCAAAACAATGTGTAACCACAAGGCTAGAGCTGGTAGATTCAATGGTCATTGTTATGCATGCAACAAGTTTGGGCATAGAACTTTTGAGTGCAGATCGATTATGAACAACCCTGGAGGTTATACACCGAGATCAAAAGGAGTTGTCCAAGAAACTCTTATGAGCAGGAACCCAAACCGGTATAAAACCTATGACCAATGGTCAACTAGTTATGGAGTGACAAACGGTTGGCATGCAACCTGTGTGATTTGTCATGGTAGTGGTCACACTGCTACAACATGTAGGAGAAAGAATGGAAAGGTGAACACTGGACCATGGAGAGCACCTGGTATGGTATGCTATCGTTGTCACAAACCAGGGCATCTTGCCAGAGCATGCAGACTGAGACAGAATCCATTAGAAGACAAACCTGTCGACCTTGAAGGTAAAGGAAAAGTCGATGTTGAAACCGTTCAGGTAGATATGAATAAAACTTGGAACAATAAATCTGAAGAGAAGCCACAAGATGTACCAATTTCCGCACCCAGTGTGGAGACCCTTGGATCGGTAAATTGAGCTTCAAAAAGCTTAAGGCGGAACATATCGGTAACAATACTTTGAACTCCTAGAGTATATCGGTAAAGTGCTTTTATTGGTACTGGTTACCTGTCGACCGACAAAAGAAATGAAGTGGTAAAAGCTAAAATTAGGGTTTTTACCCTAATGGTGATGTATTTATTATGGTAGGTAGGAGCATGTATAAAGGCGACACTTGTAGTCATTTTTACTTCTCTATTTTTGAAGAAGCATTTTTTTTAACCTGAGCAGTGCAACAGAAGCGATCAATCTTGCACTCGAAGAAATCCAGAAAGAAATCTCGTGCAAGACCCAACAGTCATTTCAAATTATCCAGAGTGGAGGTTAGAGTGGTAAAGAAATCTTTTGGAGAAGTGTGTTGTACTCAACATCGACAAACCCTAGTTCGGAGTGAAAAGGTATTTTTCATCAAATCACTCTTATCATTCAAAATTATTTAGACATGGATTCTACATCACAAGTCTCTTCTAGTTCTTCCACACCTGAGGAGTCATCTGAATCTCTTAGGAAGAAATTGAAATACAATGTCCTATCTCAAATTCCCGTTGGAGTCATTGTCGAAGGGGATGTTTCTGGTTATATTGATTGTAGACTGGAATACCTAGGGTCTCTAGTGATTCACTCCCAGTTGAGATTGTTCTGTGGAGAAGATAAGAAGATTAAACCGGAGTACATCGTGATCGAGAAGAAGAAACTCCACAATGCAGTATATTTTCTCAAGGAATTCATAGAAGATCATATAAGAATTATTCTTAGTAGGGTTCATGGTGACAAGATGTATCTTGAGCGAACCCATGATATCACAGTGGAGGCAATCCATGCCTTGACTAGTTTCTGCAATATTGGAGAAGTCCCTTTTCTTCGTAAGATCATAAAAGCCAAAGTGGAAGAGTTCACTGGTTCTGTGAATGACAAGCAATCAATGACTGTAAACACCATAAGAGATGACTTTGTGACGTATGCATGCATGGTGATCGGGTATAGAGTATTATATGCCAGTAGGATGAATTTTGTTCCTACAGCTGCGGTGCATGCCGCTTATCGAATGATCAAGGAATATGCAGAGTGCGAGTTGTGTACCTGCATGCAAAAACAACTCATAGAGAATTTAAAATCCATCAAAGAGGACAAGGCACTAAGGTTTAAGTTTGGTCAACTACTTGTCAAGTTGTTTTTCTACTTTCAAGGGTATTTTCCCGGAGTTGGTGATGTTCAATGGTCAAGTGACCTACCGGTTACAAGACAAATCAATGAGAGTTTGCAAGTAGTGGGATCTACTTATCTGGAGACTCTGAACATGTATTTTGATGAGTTCAGATTAAAGATGAACTAGAGAAAGAGGCTATCAGGTTACCTGGTTAAGAAGTATGAAGATGATATTTGTTTCACGATAAAAGTGGATCATTGCATAATGGAAGTAGTCGAGCCAATAAAATATGAAGTTGAACCTATGGGCTATGAAGTGGTGAATGATATACTCATTGGGTATGCCTCTACCCTACTTACTTCACTGCTTGATCCAAAGAAGAAGAGAACCGGTACCTACTCTGAGAGGGTTAATCCTACTAAAGTACTGAAGTAGAGGAAGAAGAAAGTTGTGCCATCGGCATCGGCACTAGTTACATCTACTGCCAGTCCAAAAGTGACCAAGAGCTCACCAGCCAAGAAGAAACCAAAGGCTATTCCGCCAAAGGTATTTGAGAGGAAGAGGAAAACTAAGAATGAAGCACAAGATTCAGAAGACACTGAATCGGAAGATAAAACAAAGAAGATGAGGCAATCTGGTAAGAAGACCAAGCTAACCGATAATGTAGCTACAACCTCTACACTAGTAAATATACACGTTGCTTCTTACAAGCCTATGACACATTTTCAAAGGATTATAAAGAATACTAGAAGGAAAATTCTTTATGATCTTAACGATACTGAAAAGGAGGTAGAGAAAGAAGTCATTAACTATTTATGTAATAATGATCAGTCTCCAATCAACATTAAACATATAGTTTCTAATTCTTTGTATGATTCTTTAGGCAATAAATGGTGCATTATCATTGAAAAGGAGCAAACAATTAGGGAGCAAATTCTTGTTCAATATTTCTCGGATCTTCCAATTCTGAATTATTTGAGATTCTTGATCGGTACAAAGGGATATTTTTCATGAGAAAGAGAAGACTTCAGTTACTTGAAGGGAAAATCTCTAAAGTAGAAAAGGACACTCATCTGCAGGCTCACAAAGCTGTCAAGAAGCAAATCTGTAGGCTGAGAAAGTATCCTAAAAGGGAAAAGACCAGATCCTTCGATCTTGGAAATTATTGCAATAGATGATAAAATACTGCATGACTTCTTGGAGCATTACAAAGAAAGTATTTCTTGTGCTATTAGAAATAATATGTGTGGAAGATGATCATGCATCCACTCTTCTATGGAGAAGCCTTTGCATCATATTTCACAAATTGAATGAATTGAAAGAAAAGACAAGAGTTTTGCAAGTTTATGCAAAAAAAATATTGTAGCTAAAAGAAGAATTAAAATTTGATGATGATGGGGTTCCAGTCATCTCAGTTTCATCTCACTCCTACAATTACCTTGTATTGAATGAGCGAGAAGTTTAGCAAGAAACTATTTAGCCTCATGCAAGTCAGACAATGGTAAGTGAGAATAATCAAGACAACATTGGAGAACTTGTGAGCTTGAATGAAAAAGGTTTTTTGAGGTCTTTCTCTTACTCGGAAATAGAAAATTTTAGTTTTGATAGTATGGGAAGTTATCTTGTTCCAAAAAGTATAAAGGATGAAAATTTTCAGATTTACATGCAACCAGAGTATGAAGCTTTCAATCTTATAACCGAAGTTGATGAAAATGATTCTTTATGTTCAAAAGCTTGTGATGAGTCCTTCGTAGAATCATTTCATTTTGACAGTAAAACAATATTATGTCTTCCTAATGAAGATTGTGTTCACAATAAGGTGGAATCATGTCTTGATAAAGATGTTTCCTATTCTAAAAATCCGATTGAAAAAGAAAATTCAAAAGTGAAACAAAATAATGGTCAAACTAATGAAGAGTTGCAATCCCAAGAACTATTGACCGGTTTGGATAGTACTTAGTTTTGTGAAGAAGAGATCATAGAGTAGTTCTTGTCATCCATTGAAGAAGAGGATTTCAAGGAGAAGGATTCAGGTATTAATTTATTTCATGCATTAAGTTTGGATAGGGAATTTTTAGATTTAATCTCCATAAAAGATGTTGAAGTTGTTTCAGCTAAGTTGGACACCATGCCTGATGAAGTGTCTCTTGATTCTGAGATTAGTTCAAATGCTGAAAATTATTTTAAGAATGATGGTCTTAATAGTGGTGATTGTGAGAATGATGCAGCCTTTTCCCTAGGAATTTCTGAGCATTACTTTTTTCAGCCAGAAATAGAACATTATTTGAGAAGTACTGTGCAGATATTTCCAGAAAATTTAGAAGTTCATGATGAAACATGGACTTTTGGGCATGAATGTGTATTCATAAAGTTCCTACATATTGTTAGTTTGGTGTTCAACATTGAAGAAATTACCAAAAGAGCATGGTTTTGGGTTGCTTCATTTGAACACAAGCCATTTTTCAGAAAAGGCTCCTTCTTCTCCCAACCGGTGGATGGTTTTGTGTAAGAAGTTCTTGGCTCTAGTTCTCATGGTAGGATTTTCCTACCTATATATTTTTGTAAATAATATTTTTGGTGTGATCTAGGTGTAGCTTGTCTTAATTTTCAGCCTTGGTTTAGTGTGGGTTTTGTCATGTTAGGTTTTCCTTGTTGCCTCTGCCCTCCACAAGAAGCTCCTTGTGCTTTGTTTTTCTTGACTTTGTTGCCCAATGGCTAGACACTGATCTCTTCCAAAGACATTCTGGATTCTCCTAGTCCTTTACAGTCTTGGTCCCCAGTCAGAGCCAATGTTACCTTGTCATTCGTCCCTCATAACAAGAGTGAGTCGCCTTGCAAAATTTTTAGTTGAGTCCTTTTCTCCCTCTTTTTCCGGAATCTTGTTAAAAGTTTGTTGGTTCAATCCCTAATCCTCTTGTAAATCATTTCTAAATCCTTAGCATTACGTTTCAATGGTCGGTTTGAACCTCATGAACCACTCGAACCATCCTGAAAAGAGTTCATAGTGTTCATTTAGGTACTATAGGTTCTAAGTTGTGTCTAAGACATTTCCAAGCTAACATTCATATCAAGTGTTTTGCAGTAGCTCTATTTCACTGTCACGGATGATATTTCATATACTCTTTCTCCAAACTATGAATTGTTTGAACCTAGTTCAAACAGTTCAGTGATGTTCAAAATTTTTGACGAAATTCAAGGTTCAAGCTCTGGAGGTCTGATTTTATGATAGTCATATAGACCTACACACGGTAGCACATATCTTTTTACTTAGACATTATTTTTGAAATCACTCTAGTCAGAATGCAGAAAACTAGGTTACGACCAAGATATCCAAAATTGAGAAATATCCAATTGTGCAAACAATAGTTATGGCCCCCGCACCGAGACAGATTTTGACTGTCACAAATATTTTTAGTTCGCCCAGCATAATGAATATTTTCATTTTGAGTAAAATATTCAAGTGCCACCTATCCAAATATTCTTATAAAATTTAGAGAATTATATTTCTAATGTTTATAAATATTTGATGTTAAAAATAAGAGTAATGGGGAAAGTGAAAAGCATAAGTTAAAAGGTTTTTCAAGATTCGGTTATAAAAGTGAATAAAGATCTCATGTAGCTATTTATTGTGAGTGGAATGAGGGAGTCGGGGTTCTTCTTCTTTTCTTTTCTTCCATCAACCTATGGGTGAGAGGGAGTAGATTTTTATTTGTAAGGGAGGAGTTGAATATTTTCTAAGCAATGTTTTGTACAGAAAATATCAATCTTTGAGTTGATTTTCATACATGAATAGAATGCAGATGATATCTTCAATATTTGTGTTGTTGATATTCCTCTCATGACTGTAGCTAGACTTTGAGCCTTTGCAGTTGTTTATTAATGTCTTTTCTACCATAATCAATTGTGTATTTGGATTTATTACAAGTTTGTGTGCTTGAAAGTAAGCCATATTAGAGCAACAACATTCTTAGTTAGTTTTTAGTCCAAATGTTATCCATAAGTGCAGACAATTAAATTTTGATTTAATGGTCTTCATTTATATCTGTTTTGTAAATCTTTGGCATTCATTTTCATGGCTATGGATGAATGTTATTTTCCTTTATTGCTTTCTGGTTAAAAGCATATCAGTAATTTAATTCCTTGTAAATCTTCTAAGAGGGAGTTGTACCTCTCAATTCGAGGAAGATTATCACTTCAATGACAATCTATCCAACTGTTAGTTCTTTTTGTCCTTCATTTGGGGCATTTTGAGTTTATTTGTATAGTTATTTTAGAAGGACAAATTTGTTCACTAAAAGTTGCATTGGTGAAGAAATTTAATGAAGATAGAGCCAAGTTGATCCATCAGGGAGATGATATCAGTTTGGCAATGGCTGAAGGACATAAACTTTTGAGCAAAATTTGCCAGCCTGATCTATTATGTGATGATGCTATGAAGAGGAAAGGTCAAATTCAATTGGAATTAAAGCATTATATAGAGAACTTGAAAGTTCCATATGATTCCTTCATAGTGTATGGGAAGATTGTATAGACTCATAGGAAACAGATTGCCAGGATTGATTCAAAGATCTACAGGTGGGCTCAAGATCTGCAGAAGTTGCAGTTGCTTTTGTTACCTAAGTTACAGATTCTTCAGAAGTGCTTTTTGAACATGGATGCCATTATTGTCACTTAGGAATTGAGCACTATTGATGCCATGGAGGAGTTAGCATTCTAGATGAATACTCAAAGTGAAATTGTTGCCTCACTCCTAGATACTTGGTCTACAGACATGAAGGAATTTTTGAAAAACTTTAAATTCATTTTTGAAAAGTTTTACTCATTATTGTCATAAACATATACTATGTTTTCATGTTATGCAATATGATTTTGGTAAATCTTAGCGGCATGTTTGCATTACTTTATCATTGTTGGCAAAGCGGGAGTGGTATTTGAAAATTTTATGCAAATGGAAATAGTACATGCTTATAATTTTGGCAAAGGGAGTAGTGTATATGCTTAGGGGGAGTAATTTTGATTATGGCATCATTTTTGTTTTGTAAGCACTTAGATGTCAAATTTTCCTAAGTGTTGTCATCAATGCCAAAGAGGGAGATTGTTGCCATTTTGATGATGTTTGTACTTAGTTGTGATTGTCATTGATGGACACCCACTTATTTACTGTATGAGTTATTCTCAACCAGTAGTATGTGATGTATTGTTCAAACCGGTATTATAGGCCAATGTATGCATAGTCTTTGTTTGTAGAAGACTATCAGTGTTTGCAGAAGGATCTTACTGGCCAAAGCATGTACGAGGACCTCAAGCGGTAAAAGGACCCCAAGCGACAACTAATATTTTAAGATTGGAACACTATGTTCTAGTTTACCAATCTTTATTTGTAAACCAGTAACCAATATACCTTGTTTTGTTAAATGACAAACTTGTAAAGTGTCACAAGTTATCATCCACCGACACCGATGTGGTGATTCTATGTTGTGTTACAAATTGTGTCTAGATGCATTGTACCTAGGAAATTATAGTCTAATCTCATTGGACCGACATCAAATCAGATTCCTAGATGAGGACATCATGTCTAGGGTTTTGGTAGTTGTTGTAAGAAGATTAGGTTTTTGCAAAAGTATCTTGCGACAGAGATTGAACATACAAAGGATAGAAGACTGAAGTAATGCTGCAATGCATTAATAAAGTGCAATCAAGGATCTAACTAAGTATTTTGTGCTACTTTCTAGATCACTTGTTGATTACTAATCTCTTCGACAAGTCAGAAATCCTTAACCGGGTTGGCTCAGTTAAGCACGTTCTAAATCCTCTAACAAGGTGGTTCACAGTAGTGGATCTGAAATCCTTTAACAGGGTATTCTTTAACAAGACTTATCTCCTTACAAAGATTTGGATTCCTACTAGGATCTTTTCTGGTGAAGAACATTGTAAGGCCTTAAGCAGTCTGACCTTAACCGGTCTGGTTGCTATTCTGCAGATAGTAGACTTGTGAGTTTTACTTACCATGGTTTTTCCCATTTGGGTTTTCACGTCAAAATATCTTGTGTTATGGTGATTGTGTTATTGTGGGTGAATGCTTTATTTGCTATTTGGCTTGTTTGTGTATTAACTAGTTTACTGTTGAAAGGGCTATACCGATCTGTAGTAAAACTGCTTAAGTGTTTGGTAAGGATTTTGGGTATACTAATTCACTCCTCCCTCTTAATATTCTTCACATGTATATACAAATATGTATGTACATGTATATTCATATATGTATGTACTTGTACATGCAAATATGTACGTGCATTGATGTGCATGCACATATGATGTGCGTGCATATATGTACATGTATATATGTAGATGTTTTCGGAGGTGACTAGGGAGAGGATCTAGGACGTGCCCACCTTAAATTTGGGGGTCCTCGTGGAACACAAAGTGGACCCAGAGACCATTGTTTCTACCTACCCACGTAGATCGCTGAGTTGGTTGCCCCAATTCAAAATTATTTGATAATGAAACTAAAAATGTGAACCCTTTTACATTAACCACTTGTGCATATAAATAAGGATTCCACTATATGTATGTACATGTATATGCATATATGTTTGTACATTTATATGCATAAATGTATGTACATGTATATGCATAAACGTATGTACATGTATATGCATATATGTATGGACATGTATATGCATACATGTATATACATGTGTGTATGTACATATTTGTGGTCTATATTGTTTAAGAGGGAAGAACTAGCAGTAGTCAAAACACATGTATACGTAGCACATTCCAACTTGAAAGGTCCACAAACTAGTTTTTTAGAGGACTCTTCATGTGAACCCTTTTACATTAACCACTATTGCATATATAAATTAGGATGCCACAATATGCATATATGTTTGTGTAATATAGTGAAAAGTGATGAGGGGAGATCCAGTGGAAAGCTTTACTCCGCTCAAAAGAGGGATGGAATTTTCACAAAGAATTCCCTTCAATTTTTCACACACATTACATTTAAAAGAGGGGTTGAATTCACTAGATCCAATCCCAATGGAAAGAGATTGAATACTAAGTGAATTTTACGTGAAATTTGGAATGTATTAGGAAATTAAATTAACCCTCTTTTATAATAGACTAGTTGAATTAAGAAAATTGAGACTAAGAGTAGAAATGACAAAGAAGCGATTATATCTTGAGATATAGATGCGGGATGACATTGTGTACCTGAAATTAGTAGTAGAATGTCGAGATGAAGCTTCCCTGCAAATTAGAGCAAAATTTGCGGGGACCGGATTGAAGTTTCACATGATCCTCCAAAAAATCCGCGCTCTAAAAAGGGTTTTTCCATCTGTGGAAATGAAGCCTAAACCTGCAATTATAGCTACACACCTATAACCTACACACAAAAAATAGAGAAAAATGTTGTTTGGATTGGGGGCCTTCAAGTCAAACCCCAATTTGGAATTAACCAAGTAGGTGAAAAATGCTCCAAGTAAATGAAAGAATTGTCTAAAGTGAGTCCACCTCAAGGAGGGGATGTAATTGAAAGGTTGATCCCTTTGTAGATGAATTTGTTTGAATGGATATGTAAAATAGGATGTCTTGAATGTTGGTAGAAATCTCGTCTTCAATGGTTGAATTATTGTCTTGAATGCAACACCTAGCCTTGAAAGGAGACTTCAAATGCTCAATGCTTGAATGCATGATCTGCACATTTGGAAACCTTTCCAACCACGCCGATCTTTCTTGTTTGAAGTATTCTTCGAATGGAGAGAATACACTCATCTAGTGGCTATATTTTATGATAGTTGTGATCTTACAATGTGAGCAAGTCTATACCCAGCATCCTTCATTGGTGGAAGGTTGTCACTGCAACATGGCTTCCATGACCGTCAAATATAAGCAAGTGCTTGTTGGTGGTCGATACACCCCCTAGAATAGATCACACAAAGTGGTGCAACTGATAGTTCTGATACTTAATGTAAGTACAGATCCAATAGCCAACAAGATGAGAGGGGGGGGTGAATCATACAAACTTAATCTTCCATAAAAGCATCAGATTCAACCTCGGTAACATATACCTCATTAATATAACCAAAACTGCTAAACATACAAACTCAAAAGCATATAAACATCATAAACCTCATAACACTAGATTTAACATGGAAACCCAAATAGGGAAAAACCACTGTGGGATTTCGGACCCACTAAGAAATATACTCTTCTAGAGTATGCTCGGTTAAAAGCAAATCCTGTTAAAGATTACAAACACATTGCTAGATGTGACCCGGTTAAGGGATTTCCCTTACATCTGTTAGGATCTTCACCTTGTTAGAAGTGACCTTGTTAAAGGATTTCAAACACTCAATCAGAATGTCACCTTGCTAGAGGGTTTTACAAATAAGACTGTTAAGTCCACTTGGTTAAGAGATTTTCTGTCACTTTCACAAAATAACAGTAATAAAAATCTATCTGCAACTTCACATCTAAAATGCTAAAGCAGATTCTTATTTGCTCAATACAATCTAGACATAGAACTAATCTTGTCCATCTGCTGGGCTTCTATACTCTGTTATTCAAACAGGTCTTCAAGCTTTTGTGCTTGGTAATCACTATGTAGCATCCCTGTGCATACACTTGCTTGCATGCATTGTTTATCAACAGTTCCCTATTTATAAACAATTATCTAACCGCTTAATCTCCTTGATCACATTTACCATGATCAATCAAAGCCATCACATCTTCAATCTTTGACCAAGTTCAATGTATCTTTCGATCTGAAAATGTTTTACCCTGCCTAGGAACTTGTATACATTTCTTGGAATTGTGCTAGCGTATTGTGGTTCAATCTAAACTGTAGATCTTCATGCCGATCTTCCATTGCCATAGATTCATTAACAAACTTTATGCATGGCATACCAACCATTTAATCAGTTCCAGCTCATTAGCCTCCTTCATTAAATAACGCATGCAAACATTTAATGCATTCTGTTATAGCTCGGTTACAACTCGATAACAACTCGGTAAATACTAAACTTCACTCGGTAGACATTCTGTCTTCATTAACCGATAGCGATAACCTTAGGGTTTACCGACTAGGTTCTTTGCTTGGTAACATAGTATAGTATTAACCTTACAATTTATAACATATGTATGATGTCAAAACAATCTAAACATCATGATCTCATCATTGTCTGACTCGGTAATAGTTGCCCATTGAATACCTTATTCATCCCCTTATTCATCATAATCTTTCTGTGTCTTTTACCGACATCTTTATACTCTTCAAATCATACTTCTCAAGATATGGCAACATCATACTGAATTAGAAAATCAATTTCTTGACATCAATGACAAAATAATAATATTAAGACAGTAGACATCCTTAATCAGTTATATCCATAATCATCAACAACCTTCTCAATATCCTTATTGAAATGCCAACAATCTCCCATTGTCTGTTATAATGCTAAATTGCCAATATTCTCCCCCTTTGGCATTGATGGCAAAACCAATTGATTTGACCTTAAAAAGATTCGGATTGCTGTGATTCTAAAATGCTGAAATGCTCTCTTGCTGTCATTAGACTTCTCCCCCATACGTTAGACTTTTCCTCTTTTTTCAGTCTTCTTTCCAATCTTTAGTCTTCTCCCCTTTCTCAGTTTTCTCCCCCTTTGACAACAATGCCAAAAAGTAAAGAACTAAAACATAATTTCTTCCTATATGAAGTGAATTCCTGCTATAGTATGTCAATTTAGTCTCAGTCAGAGTATTTTGTCTTCAATTCCTGTTCCCTATATTGTTTCCTGTAATATTTCCTGTACACCTTTAGAAAACATCCTAAAGTGTGTAAATCAGCATAAACTCCTAAAAGATATTCTATAGAGTCATCGGATTGATGCTTTCACTGAACTCGGTAAGTGAGTAGAAGATAAGGGTAGGACCCCTAACTTACTTTTGAGATATTCAAAAGTGTCCCTTGGTAGTGGTTTGGTGAAGATATCTGCTATTTGTTCCTTTGTGCTAACATATTCCAACACCACTTTCTTCTCTTGAGCTTCTTCTCTAAGATAATAATATTTGATAGAGATGTGCTTTGTCTTAGAGTGCATAACATGATTCTTTGAAATGTTAATGGCACTAGTATTGTCACAGAATATAGTTACTAGCTCGGTAACTTTCTCATTTATACCTTCCAATAGTTGTTTGATCCATGCAATGTTGGTACAATTCAATGCTACAGCAACGTATTCAGCTTCTGTTGTTGACTGTGAAACACATCCTTGTTTCTTGCTAAGCCAACTCACTAGTCTTTCTCCTAAAAAGAAAACTCCTCCACTTGTGCTTTTTCTGTCATCAATGTTGCCTGCCCAATCAGCATTGGTATAAAATTTTACCTCAAAATCATTTCCTTTTTGATATAATAAGCCATAATCCTCAGTGCCTTTCAAGTATCTAAAAATTCTTTTGATTGCTATCATGTGTGTTTCCTTAGGATCTGCAGAGAATCTTGCAACTATACCTACTGCATGTGATATGTCTGGTCTACTGTGAACAACATATTGTAGCTTTCCAATCATAGATCAGCAAAGTGTCTCATCAATAGATGCAGATTCATCATTCTTTGATAATTTATAGTTGGTAGTCATAGGAGTACTCACTGGTTTTGAATCCTCCATTCCAAATTTCTTCAAGATTTCCTTTATGTACTTGGATTGAGTAATGAAAATCTCATTTTTCATTTGCAGTATCTATAAACCTATAAAGTACTTTATCTCACCGATTAATGACATCTCAAATTCTTTGCTCATTTCATTTCCAAAGTTCTTACATAAAGAGTCATTTCCACAAAATATAATATCATCAACAAATATGGCTGAGATCAGTATTCCATTTTCATCATTCTTCATGTACATATTGTTGTTCTCACTTGTCCTTATAAAACCAATCTTAATCAAATAAGAGTGCAATCTTTCATACAATTCTCTAGGTGCTTGTTTCAAACCATATAAAGCTTTGTTCAATTTACATACCTAATCTTTATTCTTGTCTTCAACAAATCCTTCAGGTTGTTCAATAAAAACTTCTTCTTCTAATATTCCATTCAGAAATGCAGATTTGACATCCATTTGATATACCTTGAAATTTTTAAAAGCAACATATACCAACAATGTTCTTACTCCTTCAAGTCTAGCAACAGGTGCAAAAGTTTCACCATAATCAATTCCTTCTTCTTGAGCATAACCTTTGCAAACTAGTCTTGCATTGTTTCGAATGACCTCTCCTTTTTCATTTAGCTTGTTTCTGAAAATCCACTTTGTACTGATTACATTTTTGTCCTTCGGTCTTGGGATTAGTGTCCATGTGTCATTCTTCTTGATTTGATCAATCTCTTCTATCATAGCATTTATCCAATCTTCACTGTTAAATGCCTCTTTCACTATTCTCGATTCAAATTCATATATCAAACATGTGTTCTGTCTTAGTTTGTTCCTTGTCATCACTGGATCATCCTTATCTCCTATAATTTGACTTGGTGCATGATGTCTTCTGACATACTTGGCTAATACAGGCTCGGTAGGCTCTGTATGATCTTCTTCATCACTCGGTAACTGGATATTCTCTTCATTTTCTTTAACAGTCTTCTCGGTAAGACTTGTTGGTTGAACATAGACAAATTAATCATAGTCTTCTAGTTCCTTGGAATTTCCTTCATCATTTCTTTCTGCAAATTCATCAGTTTTCACATTTGCACTTTCTACTATTTTGTTAGATGATTTGATCAGACATTTAAATGCTTTGCTTCTAGAAGAATAGCCTAGAAATGTTCCTTCACTTTTTTGATCAAACTTGCCATTTCTATCATCTTTGTGAACATAGCATCTACTTCCAAAGATTTTAAAATAACTTACATTAGGTTTCTTGTCATACCAGATTTCATATGGTGTCTTCAAAGTACCTTTCTTTAATTGTACTCAGTTTAGGGTGTAAACTGTTGTGCTTATTGCTTCTCTCCAAAATGTTTGTGGCACTTTCTTTTCAATCATCAGTGTTCTAGCACAATCCATAATAGATCTATTTCTTCTCTCAGCTATTCCATTCTGTTGTGGAGTTCTCGGTGCAGAGACTTGTCTTTTAATACCATGATCATTGCAGAATAAGTTGAACTCATCAGATGTGAATTCTCCTCCTCTATCTGATCTAAGACATTTCAGTTGTCTTCCTGTTACATTTTCAACTCTTTCCTTGTACCATTTAAACATTTGAAAAGCTTCTAATTTATCTTTTAAAAACATTACCAACATCATCCTTGAATAGTCATCCACAAATAATATGAAATATTTATCACCATAATAACTTTGAATTTTTGTAGGACCACAAAGATCAGTGTGCACAAAATCTAAAATTCCCTTAGAAGTGTAAGACTTACTTGTAAAGCTTGATCTTGTCATCTTACCCATCTGGCATCCTTGGTACATAGCATTCTCAGGTTTTTCAAGACTCGGTAGACCTCTTACTCGGTGCTTCTTGCTTATTTTGATCAGATTATCAAAATTCACATGACAAAACCTTTTATGCCATAACCAGGTATCATCTATCTTTGCATACAAACAATTGTTATGAGTTGAGTCAAGGTGAAATGTGTTACCTTTTGTTTGTGTCCCGGTAGTAGCTAACTTTCCATTCTTGTCATGAACTTTGACAATTCCTTTCTGAAATTGTATTCGGTAACCTGTGTTAGCTGTGCTACACTCAACAAATTGTATTTCAAACCTTCAACCCAATAAACATCATTGCATCTAGCATTGTCAAGAAGTGTTATATATCCTTTACCTGTTACCAGACATGGTGCATCATTACCAAATCTTACATAGCCTCCATCATAATCTTCTAATATAACAAACTTGTGTTTATCTCCTGTCATATGATGTGAGCATCCACTCTCTATGATCCAAGAATCATTAGTATTTATGTAAGATATTAGGGCTTTTTCTTCATACCTTTCTTCATCTAATCCATCTTTGATAGCCATATAAACTACTTCCTCTGTATCAATTTCATCTGATTTATCATCGTTGGATTCCTCATCGACTATTAAGCATGTTTTTCTATCTCTTCTTCTGAAGTCTCGGTGTCCTCTATAATGATTATCTTTCTATCTGTCATCTCGATAGTCTCTCTTTTTAGTAGAATCTTTGTTAGGACAGTTAGAAGCTATATGTCCTATTTTATAACAATTGAAACATTTCAAAGGTAGTTTTCCTTTATACTTACCTTTGCATCCCGGTAACCTTCTGGCTAATAGTGCTTCCAACTCTTCTTGCTTTCTGATTTCCTCATACAGTTTGTGTACTTCTTCCATGTTCTTATGAAATCTTTCACTTGCTCCACTATGATCTCCTTCAGAGTACTTATACTTTCTTTCATTGTAATCATTAGATTCATCAAGATGAAAAGAACTAAATGTAGATTCAACTTTATTTACCAAAGATCCATTGTTGTTAAAGTTGCTTAACTCAAATGCATGTAGCTTACCAATAGTAGTATCTAAAGAAACTGGCATATTTGGTACAGACCTTAATTCATTGATTGCAGAGACTTGGATTGCATAAGCTAGTAGAAGGGTTCTTAACAACTTACTTGTTATATCCTTTTCTTCAATAGTTCCACCTGTTCCTTTGATTTGATTGAAAATCTCCTTTAGTCTTTTACTATACTGAGTTATGTTCTCACCTTCATTCATCCTCATGGATTCAAGTTGTCCTCTTAGACTATCTACTTTTGCTCTTTGAACATGTTCATCTCTTCCATATACTGATATGAGCTTATCCCACATAGCCTTTGCATCATTATAGCCTTCTAGATCATTAAACTCTGAGTCAGTCAATGTAGATGTTATTTCAATCATTGCTTGGATATGTTCTTGCTTTGCCTTTATCTCTTCCATTGTCAATGGATAGGTGCTCGGTGTCATGAAATCATTCTCTAGATAATATACAACATATTCTCCAACTCCTGATAGGTGCACCTTCATCCTTTTCTGCCATGTAGAGAAACTTGACTTGTTCAGCTTTAGTGCATCCCTCTTATACATCTTTGGATCTTTAACTCAAGTGCCTTTAAACTTTCCTTCCCAAGTCCAAAGCTCTGATACCAATTGATAGTTTTGATACTTAATGTAAGTACAGATCTAATAGCCAACAAGATGAGAGGGGGGGGGGGGTGAATCATACAAACTTAATCTTCCATAAAAGCATCAGATTCCACCTCGGTAACATATGCCTCAGTAATATAACCAAAACTGCTAAACATACAAACTCAAAAGCATATTAACATCATAAACCTCATAACACCAGATTTAACGTGGAAACCCAAATAGGGAAAAACCACTGTGGGATTTCAGACCCAGTAAGAAATATACTCTTCTAGAATATGTTCGGTTAAAAGCAAATCCTATTAAAGATTACAAACACATTGCTTGATGTGACCCGGTTAGGGGATTTCCCTTAGATCTATTAGGATCTTCACCTTGTTAGAAGTGACGACATACCAATCATTTAATCAGTTCCAGCTCATTAGTCTCCTTCATTAAATAACACATGTAAAGATTTGATGCATTCTGTTATAGCTCGGTTACAACTCAGTAACAACTTGGTAAATACAAAACTTCACTCGGTAGGCATTCTGCCTTCATTAATCGATAGCGATAACCTTAGGGTTTACCGACTAGGTTCCTTGGGGTTTACCGACTAGGTTCTTTACTTGGTAACATAGTATAGTATTAACCTTACAATTTATAACATATGTATGATGTCAAAACAATCTAAACATCATGATCTCATCATTGTCTGACTCGGTAATAGTTACCCATTGAATACCTTATCCATCCCCTTATTCATCATAATCTTTCTGTGTCTTTTACTGACATCTTTATACTCTTCAAATCATACTTCTCAAGATATGGCAACATCATAATGAATTAGAAAATCAATTTCTTGACATCAATGACAAAATAATAATATTAAGACAGGAAACATCCTTAATTAGTTATATCCATAATCATCAACAACCTTCTCAATATCCTTACTGAAATGCCAACAATCTCCCATTGTCTATTATAATGCTAAATTGCCAATAGCAACTAATTAAGGAATAGTTCCTTCGTCATCCATGCATGTTTTTGTGCTGCCATACAAGCACTCATCTCACATTTGGTGATGTAATTATATAGGTGCTTCTTCCCTTTGACCAAGTAGAAGACTGGGATGCTTTGCACAGAAGTGTTCACGTAACACAACATCGTAATCCATTCTTAGCTCTTCGGGATTATGTATGAGACATTGTGACTTTCTCTCTTAGAGAGAACCCTCATAGTATCATTCCTGCCCACCATAACCTTGATTTCATCACACTTCCAAATCCAACAAGGACCATAAGGATTTTCTGCATATGCCTTTGATAATGTCTCATTGAAAGAAGCAACAATAGAAGGTCTCATAGTGAGTGCCCTATCTTTATCAAGGCCTTAAGTTGTCCGCAAGGTGAGTTTTGGATGTCAAGATTTAAAACTAGCCCACCATGACCTCTCAGGCATGCCATCCATGAAAGGGTTGGGTCTATCCTCACAAATTTGTACCATAGTTTCGTTCAAGTTCAGGATCTCGAGGCCATGACCAACCGCTGCCATCTGTTGGCACCACTCAATAATCTCTTCTTCCTCTTCAACATTGAGGATGGTTGGGGGGCCTTTCTTCGACATCATTGTTAGTCCACCCAACCATTTTGTCACTATTGCAGCTGTGATTCCCCACTTCTTTGATGCTCCCCTAACATACATGTTGTTTTCTTCTACATTATGGATTTCACCCTCCATGGGTGAAGCCAACCACAAATTGTGTGGCCTTGTTGAATTCCTTCCAGTTGAAGGAGCAAAACCATCCACTATGGGTGGTGAGACAGATTCTAGTTCTTGTTTATTTGGTGATGGGGGTATAGGCTCTATTTCAGCCACATTAGGAGGTGGGGCCTGTGGTTGAACATAGATCTTCACACTTCTTTTATGTGATGGCAACCTTGTTGATGCTCTTTTTTTTGCACCACGGGTAGCCATCTTATTTTCCTTCCTCATTTGCAAGAACAGTAATAAATTGCACGGTAGTTGTACTTCCATGAAAAATATACATATCAAAATGAATTGTACAGTACGTATAGAAAATTTATATAATTTTAAATGTAACCCACAAATGTATATATATAGTATAACCTGGGCTACATTGAGATGGAACCAAATAACCAAGTGATGTTGTAAGTCAATGCTTGTTGAACGATATTAACTTTGATGCTTGACATGGCACCATTGTGCAAGTAAGGAGTGGATGACAAGATAGTGTAAGATGATAGTAATGCTCGAATAGTAGCACTACGGTTCCCTATGTAAAATGATATCTTTTACGGGTATATGTGTGTGGAAATGTATTATTTACTAGAAACTTAGACAATATGGGTTTAGAGGTACATGCATAGACTTAGTCTGGCAAGGATTCATAGTCAAAACCTTCTGGGTCGAGTAGATGTGGTGGTGTAGCTGAAATGGCTTCCTTCCAAAGAATTTGTTGACTATATAGTTGACAAGGCAGATTAGAATGCAACCCATTTTGACCATGATGAGGTTGAATGTATACTTTGGTAAAAATCCATGATACAATATGTTCATTGACTACTCTTTGAAGCATATGTTTTCATGATAGGGTAGCGGAGCTTTGACAAACTTGTGGTGCATAGTTTCCTAAAAAAAACCTATTCAGATAGTTGGTTTGCCATGATTCTAGATTCACCTTGAATAATTTGGAATAGAAAGACGACCGAGTGGGAAAGAGATGATCATCACAGGGGTTTGGATAGAGAAAGAGTTGGTCAACAATATGAGAATGCTTCACAATCCATTCTTGTTGTGCACAAATGTGTGGATAAGGGATTTGAACTGGCCATTCAGTGGGTGGAATAGGTGATTGCAAGAAGGGATCAAAATATCCACGGAGGTAAGTTGTAATGTCATAATCTGCATCATTTGGAGTGAGGGTTGTAATATCACCTTAAGTTGTTAGTGTGTGATGCACCTTCAAATATTTTTCCCTATCGTATTGATAATATAAAACAATTTGATAGCATTCATCTCTATTTGAGACATCCACGCTCACCTGTGTCCATGTCCGATGTCTGGGATGTATCATTATGACTTCTTCGTAGTCATCTGCATCATGGTATACATTACAAATATATCATGTCACCTGATATTTTAACACATTTGTATACAAGATTTGATGCTTCTGGAATTAGCATCAACGTTTAACATCTAACTCTGTGATCTACCATCAGGGTGAAGGAGAGTGTCAACTAGGGCATTGAATTTGTACATATCTCATGGGCACTATCCTTCTGCAAGATGATGGATCAGAGAGTGTGATCAGAAACGTTGGTGTAAAAAAGAGACAGACAATTAAATCCAAAAGTGGGTAATGTAATTCAGACATGGCTTTTGGAAATTTAGTAAATTTAATATTTGTATATATATATATGTACATGACCTCTATATGTGCATATCAATATATATGTATATATACATTAGTTGTATATGTACATATATGTACATACATGTAAAACCACACAAGTATGTTAGTTGTAAATGTATATGTATGTAGATACATATATGAATTTCTAATGGATAATTAATTGAATTTTGTTAGTAGATATAGCCGTAACACCATCTTGATGTTCAAATTAGTAACTAGTTTATTGTTCGATGTTCAATTGTGTTTGGATGTTTTTGTTGTGATATTTGTATATGTTTATATGTATATAGTCAATAGTTTTGATATTTACTGTTAAATTAATTCAAAATTTGATGTTTGTTTATGTTTCAGTTTATTTGAGTCATTGAGGGTTGGTTTTTTGTCATGCAGGGTTTTAAGTATGTTGACTTGTGCATTTGGAACTGCAAATTTTGATGTTTGAATTGGGCTTATATGTATATATTTGTATATACATATATGAACATCAAATGTAGATGTACATATATTTATATAAGTAGAAGGGTTTTAAATGTATGGGTATATTTTCATGCAGCCATGTACACTAAATTGTGTCACTATTTGATGTATGTCCACTTGAGTCAGTGTTGTGTTTGAATTGGCATGAAGTCAGTCATTTGCATGGCTCTATGTTCATTTTCATTCATCTACACTTTTGTCTGTGTTCAATTGTACATTTTTAATTGGATTCTTTAAAGTTGAATTGGTTTCTTTAAAGTTGAGTTTAATGAATTGGGATTGTATATATAAACCTTCAAAAATATATAATTGAGTGTATAAGTATTGCATGTGGAATATATATATTGGATAGTGTATATATATACATACACTGTCAAATATGTATATTTTACAACATGTATATACATATGTATACATGGACACCATGAAAATGGGGTTGTATATATATATGTGTGTGTGTGTGTGTGTCCCTCTTCGTCTCCCCTCTCCCGCCCACCCAACATTGGTTGTCGAGTGGGCAGGGGGGCATGTATATGTATATGTATATGTATATATACATATACATATTGTTTCCCCCATATGTGGCATACCTAAAATTTGAACTTCAAATTTTGTCTCAATGTTGAATGAAGATCCAATAGGTGCTTTTGCATAAACAGTGAACACACAATCCAAGGTCCTTACTAGTCAGAATATGAAAATGAAATAATTTTGAAAATTACCACAAATTGAGGGAAATTAGTTGGAAGGCAAGATCTAAGCGTGATTTTGTATCATACAGCCAACTTTCACCTGAACCCAGTTCATACTTTGTCATATTTTAAACTTTCAATTTTTGGTGTCTGTTGCTCCCAAATGATAAAAATATCTCATTTAAGGCTTTTTCATGAGGTGTAAATAATTGTGTGGACCTTTACCCCTTCCATTGATGCGTGTTTCAAATTTTAGGACCTAACTCCCTACCGTTTGAAAGCCATGCCATTTTTCTCCAGCCAAAGTGATATATTTAAATATTTAAATTATTTCTCAAATGATAATTTAATATTTTAAATTATTTCAATATGTTTGGTCATTCATGATAATAAAATCATCTTCAGACATCGGTGGCATTCTTCCTTGTTTCATTCTCAATGAAAAATGGTTTCCAAGGTGTAAAGGATAGCTCATTGAAGCACAAGGTTAGAAATGCTCTCTTTTTGAGCATTCTTAACCTCATTTCTTAACCTTTTGCCAGGAAGGTTAGAAATGCTCACTTTTTGAGCATTTCTAACCCATATTTCTAACCTTTCACAAAAAGGTTAGGAATGCTCACTTTTTGAGCATATCTAACCTCATTTCTTAACCTTGTGAGTCCCACTTTGTCAAGAAGGTTAGAAATGCTCAAAAAGTGAGCATTCTTAACCCTTTTTCATAAGAGTTTTAAAAACAAAAAAAAAGAGAGTTTCAAGTAGCAGGTTATGAACATTCATCAATGCACTGAAGATAAATGGTTTCACCAGATGTTGAAAATGTAGCTTCTCTAGAGACATGAAAGCGATGAAAGGAATGTTGCCATCCACCACCATGCCGTGAAATGCAAATATGTGGAAGGTTTAGATAAGGAGAACAAGGAGTTTTGTGAGTTGTTTGACTGAATGCCCAGTGAAGTGAAAATTGTGGAAAGCTCAAACGCAACAGCAGAAGTGTTTGATAAAATGGCTTAAAGAAATATGGTCTCATTAAATGCAATGATTGAGTGATATGCACAAGTTCAAACCACAAAAATAGAAGGGATTTCATCAGATGTTGTAGTCGCAGCCGCTTTGGTAATTATGCGGGCAGAATGTGGAGGCATAGCTAGTGCACGTGGAGTGTTTAACAAAATACCACATGAGACTCGATAGTGACAGCTTAAACAAGGTGTTTAACTGTTTGACACACTGCCTCAAGGAAATATGTCACCTAGAAAATACAAACCTTGGAATATAATCACAACAGGTAGATTAACTGATAAAATACATCAAAGAATGATACAGATCGTGGGAAGCATAGCTAGCACACGTGAAATTTTTGAAGAGAACATGGCAGATGCAGAATGTGGGTATACACAAAACCAATCACGATATTCATCAAACCGCAGTGACAAACATGCTTGCAAAATGTGGAGAGACGACATATGAACTCTTTGACAAAATGTCATAAAAGATGTCTTGTGGATGTGATGATAGCAGCGTATGCACAAACTAAATTTGTCAGAAAGTCTTAAGAAACTCTTAAGCAATTGCTTCAACTTTGTTAGTAGCAACCTATGGAATTCAAACAGGGCATGCAAATCCATCGACCCATATGGGATATTTTACTGCTTGACAGAAATGATGAGGCCCATGAAATTGTTTAATATCGCCTAAATGAACTATGGTTTCAGTCAAATGCAATTGGTTCGTGTCAATACCAATTGTGGCAACCTTTTATGAGTATGATGGAAAATATTTAGAAATTTTCAAGCTAATGTGATTAACGGGTGTAAAGCCAAATTCCACAACCTTTACTAGCATTCCTCCCACTTGTGTAGAGACGATAGGCCATGAAGCCTTGGTACAAGCATCACCAAGGTAAGTGAACTATCTGATAGAATGCTTCAAAGCATGTGGTCGCATAGACAATGCACGTTAATGTTTGACAAAATACTTCGGAAATGTCATTTCATGAAATGCATTGATGCAAATATAGAAGATAAGACATGATAAATGAACTATTTGGCAAGGTCCCTCAACATACCCAATTCGCAGCCCCGAGAGGATATACATTTCAGTTGATTCATTTGACAAAATTCCTCATAGAGGCATCATCTCATGAGATGTATGGTTATGAGATATGTGGCACACAAATTTGTTTAAAGAATTGCATTAATCAAAATACAATGCAAATCTTGTAACTTTGAGACAAAATTCTCAAAGGAATGTGGTCTCATGGAATGCCATGGTTGCAACATATGTATAGAATTGGGTTAGTTGATAGAAAACCTTGAAGAGACATTACCTCATGGACTGCAATGAGTGCAGTGTGTGCACAAAATGGATTTTGCAAGAAAGCTCACAAAATTATTGAATTAATGCAGCTCAACATTAGAAGCTTTGTTTGTGTTCTAAGAGGTGAATGAGAGTTGTAGATGTTTTAATCACATAAACTATAACATTTATGTAATTGATTATTGAAATCATAAGAAATTCTTTGAAAAAATGAATCAAAAAGATGTTATGTCCAGAAATGCTAGGCTCTGTGATCCCGAGGAAGTGTAGGTGCTGACCATGAAGGATATCTAGCTAATGCAGTTGGAATGTGTGCTTTTGGAGGGCAAATGACTACTTTATTTTGACAAGCAATGCACTAATGTATGGACATGTTGTGATCTCAAATGGTTAGATGGCGAGATGAAGTAGATAAAGATGGAGAAGTGCCTCAACATAGCTTATGACTTAATAATTAACAAACATTGCAAGATGGCAGTAAAGGATTTTAGTTGATGTGATCACAATGGGTGAGTCCTCGAACAAAAGATATTGGTAGGTGAATCCCTTGTTTCAATGATCAAGATATCAACATATGGAATAGATAGTGAAATGATTACGAGATCAAATGAAGCAAATGAAGATGGAGAACACCTCGACAAAATCGACAACGAGTTATTTCTTCAATTTAATGGATTTGATATTACTTTTGTAAAAAGTGACTTATGTTGCTTATTGTAACCCAAGGTTAGAAAGTTGACTTCTGTTGTGCATAAAAGTGTAGGTTACTAACTCATTGAGATTTACATAGAAAAGAGTTAGTTATTAACCCAAGATTGAAGTTGGTTATAAGGTAGTTATCCTATAAGCCTATAAATAGAAGGCTTTTGCATTGTAAAGGGGAGACTTTTTATGGAGGGGAAACCTCTGCTAGAATTCTAGGAGAAACTTGTAATGACATTTTGATTTGCACTATGTATAGAAAGGATTTTGGAATTGTATATTTCCAAAAGGATAATGAAGAATACATCTTAGTTTGTATGTTCTAAATGTATTCATGTGTTATCATTGCCGATTTCACGTATGTCAAATTGGCACTCTTTTTATGCATATGTGATTTGTACAATTGATGTGATGATGCACAAGCAACCTTTGGTATCTCAGTTTGAATGTGTTGAAGTATCTTATCTTTGCGTATGTTGAGATTTGCCATTCTTCTGTATCGTCATCTTGTGGCTAAGCATATTACGTTACAAACTCCCCTTGTAATTTGTTGCAAATATTGAGAAATCTTAGTTGATGGTCGTATGTCTGTTGTTGGGGTTTCTATCTTTATTTCTTGTTTAAGTTCTACGTTTTCTCCTTTATGTACTTTTAGGTTAAAAGTACATGAAAATCCTAAACACCCCTATCATACAAGGGAGCTGGCCCTCTCAAACGGAGAGGAAGATCGTGTTTCACAGAAAGATCTCTCCAACTGTTGGAATGTTTGTCACTGCTTATTGGGCAAACAGGGTCAGTTTAAGATAAATGACCGCAATGACAAATATGTTTACCAACACATATACATATACATATACATATACATATACATATACATATACATATACATATACATACATACATACATACATACATACATACATACATACATACATATATATATATATATATATATACACACACAACCCCATCTTCATGGTGTTCACGTATACATATGTCTGACATTGTATACATATTTATATACATGTTGTCAAATATACATATTTGATAGTGTATGTATATATATACACTGTCCAATATATATATTCCACATGCAACACTTATACACTCAATTATGTATTTTTGAAGGTTTATATATACAATCCCAATTCATTAAACTCAACTTTATAGCAACCAATTCAACTTTAAAGAAGCCAATTAAAAACGTAAAATTGAACACAGACAAAAGTGTAGATGAATGAAAATGAACATAGAGCCATGCAAATGACTGACTTCATGCCAATTCAAACACAACACTGACTCAAGTGGACATACATCAAATAGTGACTCAATTTAGTGTACATGGCTGCATGAAAATATACCCATACATTTAAAACCCTTCTACATATATACATATATGTACATCTACATTTGATGTTCATATATGTATATACAAATATATACATATAAGCCCAATTCAAACATCAAAATTTGCATTTCCAAATGCACAAGTCAACATACTTAAAACCCTGCATGACAAAAAATTAACCCTTAATGACTCAAATAAACTGAAACATAAACAAACATCAAATTTTGAACTGATTTATATGTATATGTATATACATATACATTTTCATATACATTTTCATATATATATATATATATATATATGAATATATATGTATATATACATATATATTTGACAATGTGTATATACATATGTATACATATATATATATATATATACATATATATATACATATGTATATACATATGTATATACATATGTATATACATATATATGTATATATATATATATGTATACATATATGTGTATATACATATGTATACATATGTATATGTATATACATATATATATACATATGTATATACATATATATACATATATATATATATATGTATATACATATACATATGTATACATATACATATATATATATATATATATATGTACATATATATATACATATATATATGTATATATATATGTACATATATATGTATACATATATATATATATGTATATATATGTATATACATATATATGTATATACATATACATATGTATACATATACATATATATATATATATATATATTTGATAATGTGTATATACATAGGTATACTTATGTGGGCACCACGAAGATGAGATGTGCATGTTGTGGATCCTCTCCCCTAGCACAAATAATGTGAAGTGGATATGTCAGGATACTAAACCGTGCATTAATATAGGGAATGTGAGCTAGCGAATGTGTACTAAAACACCAAAATCTCATTAATGTAAGGAATATGAGGTGGTGGTTACTTATTTAGATGGGAAGTGTGCATAATTAAGCCAAAATATTCAAAGAGAGTATACAACATTGAAGAGAAAAAAATAAAAATAAAAATAAACGCATCTATTTATAGGAGTCAAAAAGTCCATTGAGAATATAGTTTATTTTAGCAATTGTTCAGCAAAGGGGAAGCAGTTCGTAGGAACCAGTAAGCATGGAAGCTACATTCATACTTTACATCTCAAGGCAGCAATAGACATTTGCTAGTTCAATATCTAATAAGAGATTGAAGCAAGTTTTCAAGTACCAAGATGAGGAATTTATCACGACAATTAAGGTATTGCTTGGTGACTGTTTCCTGAAAAATAGAACATGGGTACCACATGAAAGTTGAAATTGTGAATATGGTTTTGGAATGGGGGATGGAGATTGGGAAGAACGTTCAAAAAGTGTGCATGGTTGTTTCAAGTAATAGTGTATAATGAATGCTTAGGTGGCCTATAGCATCTACTCAACAAGGTCGTTCATGGAATTGGGTTTGACTATCTAGTAGGGGAAGGAGTGGAAGTAGAAGTCACAACACTCTTCCCATTCATTAGATGGAGAGTGGGGTAGAATCGAGAAGCCAGGAGGTCTGAAGCGGTCGAGGGGTAGAGGTTTCTTGAGCAATTTATTTGTGAAAAGGAAGGTGGTGCGGTTGTCGTAGGTATGGGTGAGGATGACGTCAACAAGAAGAGGTTGCAGGTAAGATTCGAGTTAGTGAACTAATGGGTACAGAAACCCATGGAGGAAAGCAAGAAATGTTTTTTTTGGGTCTATGGAGAATTATTTTTGTAATCATTCTAGTAAGTGAGTCATAGTTTTAAAAAAAACCACAATTTATTGAACCGTTAAACGTAAATTGAAAAGAGGTTTGTGGATTGTGAAAAAGAAAAATACTTGCAAAACATGTATTCTTTGCATGAATTGTGTATATTTGTGCACCTCCGCAACGTGCACCTCTGCAACATACTCTTTCTTTGTCTTCTTGCTCTTCACTTCTTTCTTTCACTCGCTGAATGAAATGCGTTGATTTCAAGTGCTCATTTATGTTTGAAAATTTGAATTTGAATTGAAATTCTTGAATTTTTTTACCTATTGTGTTGAATTTGAATCTCCATATTTCCACATTTATGTCTGAGTTCATTTATTTTGTTGTTCAATTTGTGGCCTTACACAAGCGTTGTGATGGATCTAGGTGATATGACTAGTAACGATGCTGAAGTGACCATATCAGCCTGGTTCGAGCTGGATAGATGGGACGAGGGATGCAGAAAGGTGTTGAAAGGGTCCTATGGTCTGATGCAGATGTGGACAAATTTTTACCATCACATGACATTTGGTTGGCCACGTCAGTGTCCATGGGTGCTCACATGGGATGGGATTATCATCACGTCATTTTGTATTGCCTCCAAGTCAGCTAGTCTAGGATTCATATGATATTGTTTTAATGTTTAATATAGACTTTAATGTTTTTATCGTGGTCCGTTTATTGGGCATATGATCTTATTTGACACAACTCTTGAAATTTTTTATGCGAATCAATATGAAGACTTATCACACGTATTGGCAACTCTCCCCTAAGTAGAAAATAAACATGTGGATAGTGAAGTAATTTCGTGCAAAGGAAAAGTATGGTGGAACAGTATATTTTATAGTTGATTAACAAATAAAATAATTAATAATACACTTTTAAGAAATTGATTGTAACATGATGGTGTTAATGTAAGACCAATAAATGATAAATGAGAGTTCTATTTTTTCCAGCTAGAAGGTTCCTCTTCGTTAATGCTCACTTTGCCTTTTCAAAAATGATAGTTTTTTTTGTGAGCATAAGGACATATTTGCCAAAGATTTTAAAAAGAGAATCTATGCATTTTTGTTCGTCAATCAAACTGAAAAAAGAGAGAGAATTAAACTAATGATGTGAGTGAATAAAACGATATTCATCTCGAGATCAAAGTTGTAGGATTTTGTTGAGAAAATAACTAATTAAAAATAATTCATCCAATATGCTAGTAAATACTTTTATTGATTATCGTGGGTGCTCACTTCCAAAATAGACTAACTCACTTGCATGAAATAGAAAAATGTCTCCCTACATATTCAATCTATTCACACTAAATGAAAACAAAAAATTCTTGTGCTTAAGAAAATATTTCACATGTAAGGTGAATGAAATCTAATTTGATTTGTAGAATAATTATTTTTTTCAGCCTTTTGAATGAAAATATTAATTAAGAGTCAATTTATTTTCCCCTTCAACTACCTGAATTTTTTATTCAAGCATGAGGAACATTCAAGTTGCAATCTTAAATAGGCAAAGTAAAATATGATTTTGTTGCCTTGGGCCTATTGGATTTAAGTACCTCTAGGGTTTTATACTGGTTGTCGTGGGATCACTTATGAATATAGACATTCCCATCTCACCTAAAGCCTTTCCCATAGACCTTGCAGAAATGGACATGCTCTACCAGAATATCAGCTTCATTGATTTGTATAATTTATAATTTCTCTTCTTCCTCTTCTTCCTCTTCCTTCGATAGCTTGTGTGGATTATTTAAGATATGGTATTGTGATAAATTAAAAAAGATGTGGCAATGATCTCACCCAGGACCGAATTAAGGGATGATTTTGCTACTTGTTGCTTCTGCAAATCTTGCCCTGATGAATACATTGATTGACTTCTGAAAAATTTCTCCAGTTCATGGGCTTTCTGGGAAAGGAAAGAAAGTATTGACATAAGAGAAAACAAATCTATTTTCACATGATATGTTTCCTAGCCCAGCTCATATTTTCCTAACCCAATTTATGAAAGCCTAACCCTAAACAACTTGCAACAAAGATTTCATTGAAAAACCAAAATGCATATTTATCAACAATATATGAATGCTGATAAGAATGGGGAAGAACACACAAATATAGAAAGGACAAGACAGGAGAATAAAAGGAGGTCATGAACAAAGCAGTAGAAATAATTTGTTAAAGAGCCGAGGCAGGGAAAGAACAGAGAAATAATGGGAAGGCACCTGCATGAAAACATGTGAACACATCGTGGTAAAATAACCTAGAACAAGTTTTCATTTTGAACATTACTTTTCTGACATTGTGGTAAAAGAGCCCATTACAATTTTTCATTTCGAACATTATTTTTTTGACATCATGGTAAAAAAGTCGGTAGAATTCTTTCTTCACACGTTAATCGTATCGACAACGAAAAAATCAACCGGCCAAAACTTGCAATGTTAGACATGAGGAGATTCTGGTGGGAGTTCCTCCCATATATAGCCTATCGGCTAGAAAAACTTTGTCAGATGAAAATGTGTGCTCAGATTTTCTAGAAGTGGTGAAATGGGCACCAAATATTGGTACAACAAAGGGGTTTGTGAAACCTCTTTTAGGCTTAGAATGGGGAGATTTTGTTACGCTGTGAAAGTTCATTCCTATCAGATTATCATCAATCTAACAGGGAAAATTTACATGATAAACTAATATTTGTGAATGAAAAATAATATTTGGGGATATTAAGGTGGAGGCAAGTATGTAAAAAGAGACAAATGCAGAAAAAAAGGCTTATAATGATCTTGCCAAAGTAAGCTAGAAACAACCCCTCTATAGCTACTACGATGTGTGACTTAGTGGTTGATCAAATATACCAAGGATGGGACAAGGGTACAAAGAAAGAAGGTCTCTCTTTCAAGCATATGTCTAAGGCAGCTCAAGACAAAACTGAAGTTCTTGCAGTAGACAAAGAGGTAAGAGAGGAAGGTTATCAAGGCAATAAAGATGTACATAGTTCCACAACCTCTCCTTTGCTATGGTCATATGAACTATATGCAAATGAGCTCATAAGTATGAAAAAGAGGATTGAAGTTATAGAAGAAAAGGGGCAGCAAGAAGACAAAAAATTAAGGGAAATTACAAAAGCTAGTCGGAACCTTGAAATGGTTAACAAGTTACTAAAGGAACAGGTAATAAGTTTGCAAAACAGTGTAGTGAGGGGGGAGCAAGAGTTAAACAATGTAAAACAAAGAATAGATCAAGCAAAGGCAACAGGGAAAAATAACTTAGAATCAATTAAGATATAGTTCATGGAACAACTAGAGGAGTTTCAATCGATAATAGAAGACATGACAATGAGAGAAAACAAGTTAGAGCGGCAGATACAGGAAGCCAAATCTTGGGCTGAGGTGGTAAATGAACCGACAGTTGGTCAAATGGAAATCATAGAAAGACAAATCATGAGGCAATTAAGAGAAGAAAAAGACAAACATGACAAGGAAGTAAATATTATAATGAAAGGTCTAAAGGAATTTAAAGAGAAAGAATGAACCGATATTTTGGCAAGAGATTTTCTCAAGGACAAGCTGAAATGGATAGATTGTATTCAACAAGTGAACATGATCGGAAAGAAAATAGGTGAAGGAAGTGATAGACATGTGAGAGTCACATTAAGGAATTTGGAGGACAAAATGATGATACTAAAAAATAAAGGGATTCTTAGAGGTACTTATATTTACCTAGATAAAGATTTGACTTTTCCACAGGATGGGAATGGTAATATGTCACACTATGGGGCAGAGTTATTAGGTCTTTGTAGCCTATATGAAGTGGTTATATGTAATGGAATGAAGAAATGGACGAGATCTAATAGTATTACTTGCAAGACTCACAATGGGGCTATCCCACAATAATGGTTCCCATTTTTGCGAATGAAGAAAATTGGCGGAAGTGGGGAAATTGTTTTTGGGGGGGCTCAAATGAACTGGGGGTGTTAGAGCGAACCCCCTTGTAGGATTTGATTGAACCCGCCATTGGCCATGGGTTTGATCGAACCCCTAGTTCAATCAAATCATTTTTTAAATTATTTTTTTAAAAACTGCTATAAAAACTGAAAAATGACATTTTAACTGTCATTTTCAAGTTTGGAGTTTTCTATGCCAGAGGGGGTTAGAGCGAACCTGATGTTAGCACTAGGTCACCGTGCCATGTCAATAGCTAGCTCTTCTCACCTTTCAGATTTTGACCTACATTATTTCAGGTGCACAAAATAACATTTTTTTTTGTTTAATAATTTTTAAAAA
>NC_081414.1:832641807-832859336 GCF_030272615.1 Cryptomeria japonica | reverse complement strand
CATTGTTTGTATAGACAACGACTAATCTATCAACATCTTGTAATGATCCTGCTGATCAGTATTTTCATCTTGATAAAATACAGTTTATTTCTACCATATATTTTTTCTCTCTTATTTGTGCTTTCCATTGCCTCTTGATATTGGCAAAATCTCACACAACTTTCTGGTCATTAATAGATATAATCTTATGTTGGCCTCCCTCAAAAAGGTTTCTTGTGAAAACATGTTAGTTTCATATAAAGAAACTCCCTCTCTAATTTTTAACATCTTCTAAGAATATCTCTTGTAGGACTATGTGTGCTACTATTCAATGACAATGGGTCTATCGAGGTGACTACTATTTATGGTGTTTCTCGATGCTAGTACAAATAACAGACCTATTGAGGTGTTTCATGATGTGTTGTGTCAGGATTTCCACCGGAATAAGGTTTAGGGATGCCTTTCAAAATCTTCTAGGTTGTTTTGCACTAGTCTATTTCTTGGTTATATTGTTTATTGTGTGTTTCGAAGGGCTAGGTGATTCTCCTATCGAATGTTTCTATTTGTGGTTTTTGTTGGAGAAACATGGATATCCTTCAGGTAAAAGGTTGCAAGAATCCTTTCAAAATCTACTGGTTGTTTATTCCCTTGGTTGCTATGGTTCTAGCACAAGGGCTTTTGTTAGGAAGATGGTTTCGGGTGCTTTTTGAAACCCCTCTATTTCAATTAGATGATTTTGGTTTGTTGAGAACCCTATTATTGCCGATTTGGTGCTCCAGTCAAAAACTCATTTCAAAAAAGGGCCTATCCTTTAAGGTATTGATGGTCTTGGTGGTCTCATTTCTTGGGAGCTCCTCCATTTTGTGTGCCTATGTGGCATTTATGTAATGGTTTGGGCTATCCCAATTTTATCTAATCAGAACATCTTCTAAGAATATCTCTCTATAATCCTAAAAAAATTGTATCAATCAAGTGAAAAAGTTTTAGGTAACTATCAGTGATACAATAATTTTATATCAAGTAGCATTCATTGTTTATAATTCATCATTATTATCATTTTGTACTAATTTTTTGTAGGACTACATGGAAGCAAGTTAACATGACCTTACATGAGATTCAAACATGGGTTTCATAGCTAAGGTATGCATTTTAGTTCATGTTATTCATTTGCCTCTATGCTTGAGGGGGCATGTGATAGTTTTCATCACTATTGATTGTTGTATGTGAAGGTGAGAACATCAACATGGGTTTTCATGCAAGAAAGCCCCAATGTAGTACAACCTTTTCCCTTTTTTCATGCATGTGAGTGCAAATCCAAAGATTGTGGTCGATAAAATTATACAGTCAAATAGAGAAGATAGTGACAAACAATTTGGAATTTTGAATGACGATAAAAACTACAACATTACTATTGGGTGCTAGTGTTTGAACACTTTTTCCTAACATATGAAGAATATCAAACTAGAAAACATTAACTCCTAAGAAAAAGATGAGACAACATACAAAATTCATGTGGACCTTCTAGCAAGTCTAAATCCAAATTAACTGCCTTTACAAGTATTCACCCAATGCATAACAAAATGTTATGTTTTAGAACAACATATAGGCATCCATTAAAGAGTAAACGAATGCACAATTTTATCAGAACTTATGGTTACAAGTTTGTGCAGACCTGCATGTAAATATAGAAGCATAGAATGGTGCGATGTGTTCATTAGAAAGCCAATGTCATTGTTGAAATGCATGCAAAATATGAAAGAAAATAGACAAGGAAGGAACCATTGACAAAGTGACTCAAATTGACTAAAGAAAATGCAATGCACTGCACTGTATATAAAGTATTAAAGTCTCCTAGTTACACTATTTGAATGAATGTGGGATTAAACCTACAATAGTTGAATCATTATAACATAGAATTGGAAATCATAAACGGTATGGATATTGGGACCTACGAAGGGATTGGGACACATGAGTGGAGTTAGGAAGCCTACAAAGGGAGATAGGATGAATGAATGAATGAAATAATTTTAATGACGTCCAAGAGACCCAACGGTCCAAGGGACCAAGATGAAACACACTAGCCTGTTTTCAAGTTCTTTTATATGTTGGCTCTCTTTCTATGGATCTTTATTAGCAAACTGATTGTTTTGTGGATTCTTGTCTCTTCAAAAATCGCATTCAAGTTGTCCACCTTTAATTTGTTAGCAAACTGATTGCAGATATCATCATACGCTGCACATTCTTTGATGAAATGTCATTCTATTTCCATTTCCTTCTTACTGCAGAAGATGCACGTCCTTTCTTCCCAGTCTTCTTTGGGGACCTTCTATCTCCAAGTTTTAGATCTTAAATGATGAGACCCCATCCTTAACTGTGCAATTAGAATTTTTGGCCTTTTCATTGATTTCGGATCTCAAATACACTTTATCATCATGTTCCTAGATGAGGTTAAACTCTTTGATATAGTATGTTTTTATGTTGCCTAGCTAATTCATCCACATAACATTCCTTAATTTTTCTAACACCCATTTTTTAATCTTTTCTTTAGTGTTAGGACAGTCATGATGATTTATGTTCCACTTGTTCAACCACTTGCTATTTTGATTTTTCTAGTTCTTTTTACTGGGAGTTAGTTCCCCCTCTTCCACTATCATTTTGGGATAGTGGTGCTAATCCATATTTTCAGCCTTCTTTAGATAACATAACAATTGAATTATCGTTGAAGTCTCAATTAGAAACATACTAGCTTCAGCTAAAAGAATATCATACGGTATCGTTGATTTGACTTTAGGACTATTGATAATTAGATGCTTTTGAATTCTTTCTATTTGTCGCCATTTGTGGTTTGATATTCTATTCCCCCAAACTTCACACCTACAAAGGATAACCGACAACACTAACAAACTAAAAATGGTTTTCTTATTTTTCCAATCCCACAACTCTTCTTTTCTACATCTATTATGAAGAAGGTATAAACCTCTCCATCCTCATTGTATCCTCTTTGATCGAAATGTCTCCCAAGTAAGCCTATTGTGAAAATCAATTCCTAGATATTTGTCATCCACCACTACCTCCAAGGGGCTGCCCTTGAAGATAAATTTGACTTGCTAATTCTTCTTTTTCAAAGAAAAGATCATGACTTTGATCTTGTTGGTATTCACTTGCAAGCCAACCTCCTAACAAAAGAGCTTGAGAGCCTTCAAATGCTCTTCCAAAGCTTGTACAGATTTAGCAAAGAGAATAAGATCATCTACATATAAAAGCGACCTCACCATGTATCCGGCCAACTGAATACCTTCACCATTAATATTGTTTAACCACAATTCAATTTTATCAATATATAAACCAAACAAAGTGGGAGAAATAGGATGCCCCCGCTTGACCCCAATGTCACTACCAGAGCACACTAACATCCCCTCTTTAGTTCTAATTTTAGCTCTAACCTACTCATAGAGTTTGTAGTCAGCAACTCTAAACTCCTTTGGAACCCCAAGTTCATCCATTCTGTTCCAAATCTTATCTCGAGGAATAGTTTCAAAATCTTTTTTTAAATCAACAAAGTAGAAAAAGTCTTCTCCTCCTTTGTTGTCCCAAATTTTTTCACTGAAATGTATTCGAGTAATGCAATGGTCAATGGTGGAATGTTTCAGTCAAAAACCCGCTAGCCCTCTAGGTCTTTTTCTCTCTTTTTCTGCCCATTTACTGATTGTGCACTCTAGCATGCTTCTAAACATCTTTCCAAAGAGAGGATTGACCATAATAGTACGGTAATTATAGGGGTTATTGACATCTCCATTTCTATGTAGTTGTATAACAATGCAAGTTTCCCATTCCATCAAAAAGTTCTTTTCATTAACCCCATTAAAGATTTTATTGATATATGGAGCTAGGAGATCAACTCCCCATTTTAAAAATTCTTCTTGTAAACCATCAATATCTCATACTTTACCACATGCCAAATTCCTTATGTCTTTTGATGTCTATCATTGAAAAAAGCTCAATTGAGGTGTCAATTGTGGATAGCCTACATTTCTCATTTGTTCGTTCATAAAGGAGATTTGCATATTCAACCCACTAGACCTCTATTAAATTATTTTCTATTTGCTTTCTTTTTTGTTGCAGCTCCTTCTAAAATCCTTTGAGGTTATGTTTCCCCAAAGCAATTAGTTCCTTCCTTCTTGAAATTACATAACTTTCTTTTTTTTATTTTATCAATTATTTGTATGGTATCTTATTTTCTTTGTTTGAATCCATCATTTTAAGAGATATTCTAGCAACCTTGCACTCTTTGTCATAGAAAGGATTAGTAGGGAAGGTATTTGAAACTTTCTTCAAAGTTTTTGAACACTTACACCCCTCCAAAGCCTTGTGAATTAAAGGGATCAATATACTGCTGCCAAAATACTCTCTTTCTCTCTTATTTCGTTTGCCCTCTATATTTTTTTTGCCAACTATATTTGTTTTTCCAGAGATGCCTCAAAGATTTCACAATTCTCCTGATTTAAGAGGATTTTACCTTGTGCATGGTCCCTCCTATGGTTTTGTTGTTTCTTCTCTTCCTATATGCGTTTAGTATTTATGCCAAATTTAATAAAAAGAGGCATATGACCATAATTTATCTCCAAGGGACATAGCTCAATATTGAAGTTCAACAACTTAGAAATAGAGCTTTGAGAGCAATTTACATAGTCAATTACACTTTGTCCATTGTGAGTCTTGAAAGTAATACTATTAGATCTTGGCCAGTTCTTCATTCCATTACATATATCTTGGCCATTTGGTGGAATTAATTATGTGTTGCATTGATGTTTTTTCATTGATGCCAACACTAGCTATTTCGATGCTTTACCGACACCCTTTTGGTCCGGTAGGTTGAGTGGTTTCTAATTAATTTGGATCCGACATTATCCGGTATAGTTTAGTGATGGAATTGGCTTGTTTATGATACTCATTCTCATATTCAGTCAGTTGGTTTTGGTCTGGTGGTCAGATGCTATCCTATTTTCCTAGAAGCTTTGTTTTTGGTTCTAGTGAGGGTTTCACCGGCAGATCTTTCGATGAAGATCTTTGATGAATTGCATAAGTGGTGTTGGTGTTGGTGTTGGTACAACTTTTGGTTGAGTTTTAGGATGCTATTGGTGATCATGTTCGAGACTTGGTGAATTGAGATCATTTTTGTAGCATGTGGACCTATATTGGGTCTCGGTTGATCTAGGTTATGGACTGGCTTTAATGAAGCATGTGGATTGGACCTCTCGATGTGTTTTCGGGATGTCTTATGTGTTGGTTTTTTTATTTTTTGGTCTAAGGCCGACATGGTTTGTAATTATGTAATTGGTTTATTGTCTGGTGGCCGACCTGATTGTTTATGGTTGAGGGTTTGTATATATAGATGTAAGATCTCATTGTAGATCATCATGGTTATGGAAATGGATATGTAATGTGCAAATAATGTAATATCATTTAGGTAGAGGATTTGGTTGATCATTGGAGATCGAATCGGGTTTATGTAAGAGGATTTAGTCCTCCAATATTGAGCTTAACCGGAACTATACTTAGGCATAGGAGATGCTATCTTTTGCAGTTCAACTGTACTTCTCTGGATTGTAGTCTGGATTTCTATGTAGTCAGTGAGACTCCTTTTGTGATGAGCAATGTGCTCTAGGCTATTGACCTTCCTACAAGTGCAAGCCCCTCAATTGTAATTAACATACTTACTGTAGAAGTATTATCTGAATGTGGGTAGGCTTCCCAGCATGGTTTTTCCCTTTACTGGGTTTTCCACGTACAAATCTTGGTGTCATGTGGATGGTATTTATTCTATGATTATTATTTATGCTTAATTGGTTTAACTGCTATTCTGGTATTAATTTTTTGGTTTCCGGTAATAAAATTTTTAATTTCTAATGGTTCTAGTAGTTTGTGACAATTGATTCACCCACCCCCCCCCTCTCAGTTGTCTTCTGATTATTTGAACCATCTAACAATATAACCATTCCATATAGGCTACAAAGACCTAACAACTCTATCCCATAGTGTGACGCATTACCATTCCCATCCTATGAGGTCCTTTTCCAAAGATGATCCTCATTTTCCCTAGCCATAAGGGGTTACTATCCTGCCCCACATCACTTCTCAACTGAATAGATTGATTATTCATTGTCGTAGTGTTGAAGTCACCAATTAAAATGATTTCTCATATACTGCTAAAAATTGAGATATATTTTTTAGTGCAACATATGAGTCTTCATTATCCAAATTTATCTTCTTGCAAAATTTTGAGCTTTTTGGGGCAAAATAGCAAGCAACCACCCAAAAAGAATCTTCATTATCTGTTATTTTCAGCCATATAAATTGTTTATTTGGGTCTTCCTTCTCTAGTTTCACTACACCAGTCCACATTTCTTTTATTAAGATTGTTATCCTTCCATGCCCTTTACCTATTTCAATTTCTTCATTCCACACATATTTTTTAATTTATCCATCAATGTATGGAACCCTACATCCCTCATTCTCATGTGTTTCCATAAGAAAAATAATATCCTTGCCTTCAACTATGGGAACCAACCTCTATCCTCTTCTCCATAGGTAACCTCAGCAATTCCAACTTACTATGTTTATATACTCCCATGGGGCCCTAAATGCCTATTTCTTGTATGTCCATCTATTGGTAATTTGAGCTTTCCTATTTTTTAACCAATGCCCTTTTTCCTGCATCTCTTGTTGATTTCACTTTCTCCCATTCTTTCCTTCGTTCTTCCTGTTGTGCAAAATTCATATCTTCATCCAGGTAAATATAAGTACCTAAAAGCATCCCTCTATTTTTTAGTATCATCATTTTTTTCCTCCAAGATCCTTAATGTGACTCTCACATGTCTATCCCTTCCTTCCCCTATTTTCTTTGTGATCCCATTCGCTTGTCCTTGAGAAAATTTTGTGCCAAAATATCAATTCTTTCTTTCTCTCCAAAGTCCTTTAGACTTTTGATGATAATATTTACTTCCTTGTCTTGTTTGTCTTTTTCTTCTCTTATTTTCCTCTTGATTTGTCTTTCTATGATTTTCATTTGACCAACTATTGGTTCATTTACTATCTCGGACCAAGATTTGTCTTCCTATATCTACTCGTTTAACTTGTTTTCTCTCATTGTCATGTATTCTATTATCGATTGAAACTCCTACAGCTATTCCATGATGTCTAATCTTAATTGATTATGAGCTATTTATCTTTGTCACCTTTCCTTGATCTATTCTTTGTCTTACATTGTTTAACTCTTGCTGCCCCCTCACTACACTATTTTGCAAACTTATTACCTGCACCTTTAGTAACTTGATCTCCATTTTAAGGTTCCGACTAACTTCTATAAATTCCCTTAATTTTTTGTCTTCTTTCTGCCCCTTTTCTTCTATAACTTCAATCCTCTTTTTTATACTTGTGAGCTCGTTTGCATATAGTTCATATAACCATAGCAAAGGAGAGGTCGTGGAACTATATAGATCTTTATTTCCTTGATAACCTTCCTCCCTTGCCTCTTTATCTACTGCAAGAAATTCAATTTTGGCTTGAGCTGCCTCAAACATATCCTTGAATGAGAGAGATCCTTTCTTTTTGCCCTTGTCCCATCCTTGTTATATTTGATCAATCATTGAGTCACAATAGCTACAACAGGGTTGTTTCTAGCCGACTTTGGAAAGATCATTATAAGCCTCTTTTTCTACATTTGTCTCTTTTTACTGACTTGCCTCCACCTTAATATCCCCAAATATTATGTTTCATTCACAAAAATTAGTTTATCATGTATGTTGTCCCTGTTAGACTGATGACAATCTGATAGAAGGAACTTCCATGGCCTAACAAAATCTCCTTATTCTGAGCTTAAAAGCGATTTCACAGACCCCTTTGTTGTACCAATGTTTGGTAACCATTTTATCACTTCCAAAAAATCTAAGCACACATTTTCATCTGACAAAATGTTTTAGTCGATAGGCTAATATGGAAGGAACTCCCACCGAAATCTCCTCATGTCTGACACTGCAAATTTTGGCCAGTTGATTTTTCACTGTCAATACGATTAACGTGTGAAGAAAGAATTTTACGAAATTTTTACCATGATGTCAGAAAAATTATGTTCAAAATGAAAACTTGTCGTAGGCTCTTTTACCACAATGTTAGAAAAGTAATGTTCGAAATTAAAGGTTGCTCTAGGCTCTTTTACCATGGTGTGTTCACATGTTTTCATACATGTTCCTTCCCATTATTTCTTTGTTCTTACTCTCCCTCAGCTCTTCAATGAATTATTTCTACTTCTTTGTTCATGTCCTCCTTTTATTCACCTATCTTATCCTTTCTATATTTGTGTGTGCTTCCCCATTCTTATCAGCGTTCATCTATGGTTGATAATTATGCATTTTGGTTTTTGAATGAAATCTTTGTTGCAAATGGTTTAGGGTTAGGCTTTAATAAATTACATTAGGAAAATCTAAGTTGGGTTAGGAAAGAAATCAATTCGAAATAGATCCATTTTCTCTCACGTCAACGCTTTCTTGCCTTTCCCAGAAAGCTCATCGGTTGGAGCAATTTTACAAAAATCAATCACTGTGTTCATGAGGGCAAGATTTGCAACAGTAGTAGCAAGAAAAAACATCCCTGGATTCAGTCCTGAGCGAGGTCATTGCCACATCTAGTTTAATTTATCACAATGTCAAATCTTAAATAATCCACACAAGCCACCGAAGGAAGAGGAAGAAGAGGAAGAAGATAAAGTAGAAATTATACAAATCAATGAAGATGATATTCTAGTAGAACATGTCCGTTTCTGCAAGGTTTGTGGGAAAGTCTTCAGGCGAGATGGGAATGTCCGTATTCATATGTGATCCCACAACAACCAGTATAAAACCCTAGAGGCACTTAAATCCAATAAGCCCAAGGAAACAAAATCATATTTTTCTTGGCCTATTGAGAATTTCAACTTGAACAAGGGTAATCCAATTTTAAGCCCCTAATATCAATGGTCTCCCTGAGGAATCATTATAGAAAAAGCCATTGCACTAAGATGTATAGCTGCATGCATGGATGCGTACGTAATGCATGAAATAGGTGGACTATATATTTTCTATTTTTATTGTTTCTCTTACTTAAATATAAATCTTTAATGTCATACAAACCCTAACGTAATTTTTGCAACCCTAACACTAATCTATATAGAGTGCCTTCACATGAAACATTTTGTGCATTTAAGGAATAGAAAGGAAAAAATATTGCATTCATTAGTCTGGTTCTTCAAAAACTACAAGCTACAAATGCAATTATATGGGTCACCGCCATCTTGTCATTATGAAGTGTATGTCTACGTCTTGCACAAAAAAGTGGTCATGCTCCACTTAGACAAAACCCTCATCTACCTGCAGGTTCTTTACTTCTTAGGCTCTCTCTTTCACAAAAATGGTTGTCTTAATCATCAACACAAATTCCCTATTTAACAAGATAATGGAACAGATTGCCAAAAAATCAACTGCCCAAACAACACACAAAGAAAGGAGGTGGTAGATCCATTAGAGAAGGTGTGCCGACATTAAGGCTAGATTATGTGGTGGCGATGACTGAAGATGAAGACTATTTTTTTATGAAATTATCTCTTTTCCAAATCTACTTTTCACATAAAAAATAAAAGTGAGATTCGCATAGAAAATGTGGGTGAATGCAAACTAAAAAACACTAGTTCAATGTTTCTCATGCTTGAAAAAAAAAATCAGGTAGCTGAAAGGGAAAATAAATTTTGACTTGTAATTGATATTTTTGTTGAAAAGGCTGAAAAAAATTCATTATTCTACAAATCAAATTATATTTCACTCACCTTATATGTGAAATATTTTCTTAAGCTCGGGAATTTAGTAACCCCTATACTTTTAATTTTCATTTAGTGTGAATAGATTGAATCTATAGGGAGACTTTTTTTGTTTCCTACAAGTGAGTTAGTTTGTTTTGGAAGTGAGCACCCATGATAATCAATAAAAGTATTTACTAGCATACTGGATGAATTATTTTTAATTAGTTATTTTCTCAACAAAACCCTATAACTTTGATCTTGAGATGAATATTGTTTTATTCACTCACATAATGAGTTTAATTCTCTCTCTTTTTTCAGTTTGATTGACGAACAAAAAAATAGAGATTCTCTTTTTAAAATCTTTGGCAAATATGTCATGATGGTCACATAGAAAACCACAATTTTTGAAAAGGCAAAGTGAGCATTAAAGAAGAGGAACTTTCTAGCTAGAAAAAATAGAATTCTCATTTATCATTTATTGGTTTTACATTAACACCACCCTATTGCAATAAATATCATAAAAGTTTATTATTAATTATTTTATTTGTTAATCAACTATAAAATATACCATCCCACCATACTTTTCCTTTGCAGGAAATTACTTCACTAGCCACACGTTTATTTTTTACTTAGGGAAGAGGAGCCATTACGTGTGCAGTGACCTATACGTGTGATAGATCTTAGGTGGTTGAAATAGTCATTGAATTTTATTCAAAATTGTAAACATTGAAATTAAAATTTGAATGGAGATTTAAATAAAATAAAACGTTCATTTGTTTTGAAGAGTAGCATTATCTACTTAGTTATATTATGATTAATTTTTTCATTATAAGATAAGATATTGACAATTGGCAGATAAGATATTTGCTTGAACAAGCATGGGAACTCATTGACACATTTGTAAATTTTACTATTTCATATGTGTATAGAGAAGGAAACCAGGTTGCAAATCATTTGGCAAATATGGAAATTCCAAAGTGGAACTTAATATGATGGGTCTAAATTGTGATCTCGATTCTTTTCCAATCCTTAGAAAAATAATTTTGGAGGACATGGTTATAGGATAATATTGCACATGGTTATGTAGTTGTTCTCATAATGATAAAAAGTTGGTATGTGAGCTATTATAATTGCAGGGTTCCGTGGTTGTGCAATTTCTGAATGATGTGAATGGATGTTGATTTGGGCATCTATGAAGCAAGTCAGACTGTGGACTGTGGACTTTTATGTAAATGTGTACAACTTTAATGATGTTTTGGTTCGGACTTCATCTTGGTCAACATACTCCAGGAAGCATTCGATACTTGGGGATGATTTGTGGCATTTGATATTCTGGACATTACGAGATATATTGTACTTTTGTAGCATATTAGAGATTTAAGTTTCACAACCTTTCTATGTAATATCAAGCAAACATCATGGAATAATAAATGATAGTAATTGACTGCATTAAGCGAAAATGTGTGAAAATAGGTAGGGGAGGCATTGAGCAATTTTTTCATCCTGATTTCCTCTAAGGAAATTGCCAGATCTTCTCCACCAACAATGGTTTTTTGAGCGGACTAACTATACACTCAGATATGGCAACCCAGGGATTAGGGATCCCCTGCCTCAGGAGCAGATGGAATGGCAAGTGGTGAAACCTAGGAGGGCTCATAGGGCAGCCGAAAAACCCTCCAAGGGCTACGAATGGAAGGGATTGCGGCCAAGGCAATTCTAGGTCGACCACTTCCAATAGGTTTAATTAGCTACAAAATCTTGAGGAAGGTTATTTAAAACCAGATCCCCGGGCTACCCTTTTTTCAAAAAATAATAGTAGAAGCAAAATTAATAAACCTAGAATACCTGTTCAAACTCAATCTGCACCTAAGGCTTCTTTAAGAAAGGGCAAGTCAACCTTGCTACCTCCTAAACCCTTAATGACAGGTTCGGGTTCAATCAGGGACCCTAATGTAGACTTGGTCAATGTTTAAGAGATTAATGAGAATCTGGTTAAGCATATTCAACAATCTTGCAAGGCCTTTGGAGTTTTTGCGAGATGGCAGGGTCTTGGAATTTCATCGGAGGCTATTGCAGATTGGTTTTTATCGTCCTTCAATTAGATAGTAATTATAGCTATCTTGTCCAAAGGTTTTCTATATATTGATTGTGGTAATTCAAGACACAAGAAGGAACACTTAACAAGTAAATCTCTAACTTACAGAGGTTTTGATTTTTATTTTTTAGATTAGATTCCAGATTTTAACCCTAATAATATGCAAAATCTAAAGATAGATAGACCGGTATTTATACCTAACTTACCAGTTTAATTAATGGATATTGAAATTATTAGGAAAATTGGTAATCACACTGGCAAATTTGTAGAAATTAGTGATAAATATAGGAGGTATGTGAACTATGTGATGATAATTAATATGGATATTAGTGTTAAAACCTTAAAACCTATTGAGATTAAATCAGGGGTGTCGTCCTTCCTTATCTATCCTAAAATCTTCAAAGGTATTCTCGATCTAGACCCTGCATCGACTCTAGTTATGTCTCCTTCTCATTTGAGATCCAGTAGGATTCCTAGGGTCGACATTAGTTTCAATATAGAAAAGGGGGGGTTTGTGTTTGAGGAAATCCCTTTGCCATCTAGGCATATTGAGGAAACTAAGGATGCCGAGGATACTGAAGAAGGATAATTTATCATTAACAAGGGACAAGAAGACTATACGATCCCCCTGGGGATTTCAACAAAAGTAAAATTATTCCCTTCAGAGAAACCACTGGTGAAGGATTTGTGTCCCTTTGTTAAGGATAAAGGATCTGAGCATGAACTTCCGACAACACAAGATAAGGATAATGAGGAAAGTAGGAGAGCAAAGGAATATAGTGCATCCTAGAATAGTGATCCAGTGGTGGCAGAAGTGGAAGAGAAAGAACATGTGGAAAGGGAAGTCAACATTATTTCCAACTTTATTGGGGAACAAGTAGTTAATGACCTAATGGAATAGTTTGTTGATGAGTTTTGTGACTCTGAAGAATTGGAAAGGCAAAGGGAGCTATATGTGAAAAACTTATTGGAACGTACCATAGTTAATATGGAAATAGAAGAACTATTCATTGACCTAGATAATTTGGAAAATGAGAACCCAAACATTTTAGGCATTCATAATAGAGAGGAGAGCAAAGACTCTCCTGACTACACCAAGCCCCTTAAAAGGAGAGGTAGGAGATCCCTTGCTGAATTAAGAGCCAAGGATGGGGAAGCTATGGGCCAACCCAAAATTTCATCACTATTTAATGTAGGGGAGGGGAAGTTCCTCCCCACTGAGCCATGAAACTCTTATCATGGAATGTTAGGGGCATGAATGCCCCTAACAAGTAGCGTATCATAAAATATTATATATCTGAATCAAATCTAGACATAATTCTAATCCAAGAAACTAAAATCAACTCAACCGAGATAGACCTCTTTGAGAAAAAATTAGGTTTTAGAAAACTGAAGTATTCCCCAGTTCATGGGGCTTCAGGAGGCTTAGCAATCATCTGGGATCCTAGATACTCCTCTTTTATACCATCAGAGATAAAACAAAATTGGATAGGCGGAAAGGTAAACTGCTATAATAATAAGTTAAGATTTAACACGATCAATGTATATGGTCCTATTCAGAACAGGGATAGAGCTCAAGTCTGGTTGGAACTTGAGACTTTCTTAAGAAAGAATCTGAATGAGTTGTGTATTATTGGAGGAGATTTCAATTCCATCACTAAGGCATCAAACAAAAGAGGAGGTAGTAAAAAGATACCTACCGCAGTATTGGACTTCAATGATTGGATCAATAGGAATTCTTTGTTGGAAATCCAGACAGCAGAGAACACCTTTACATGGAACAACAGAAGGAAAGGCTTTAGAAATATTGTTGAAAATCTCAATAGACTTTTTATCTATAGGGGGCTTATGAATTTCAATTACACTATGGAAGCAGAGATCCTACCTTTATCCGGTTTTGACCATTATCCACTTCAACTTAACATTATGGCAGATCAAGGTCCAAGAAACTGCTCGTTCAGATTTAAGAACATGTGGTATAAGGATGATAACATCATCAACCTGATTGAACAATGGTGGAGTGAATCATTATTCTCATGCTCAAAGATGTATATTGTTGCAAACAAACTGAAGGTAATCAAAAGCAAGCTCTTGGACTGGAATAGAGAGCACTTCGGTAGCATCTTTGATAAGAAATTGCCAGTAGAGAAGGACCTCAAGGATGTTAATAGGGAATTTTTGGATTGAGGGATGGATGATCCTCTCTTCTTAAAGGAAAAAATATTACTAATAGAGTATAAAAAGATTCTGGCTAAAGAAGAAATCTTTTGGAGACAAAAAATCCAAGGAAACATGGTTGAAAGATGGAGATCGCAACACAAAAGTTCTTTCATAACAACACCAAGCAGAAAAGATGGGTAAACTGAATCTCTAACATTAAGAACTACCAAGGAGCAAATATGGAAGACCCGATAGAGGTGGTAGCGGAAGCGGTAAGGATTTTTGAAGGCATCCTTAACAATACTGTTGGTTCCAACCTTAGAGGCCAACATAATATAATTAGAAATATTCCAAAACTCATTGATGCAGAACACAACAGACGTCTACTTGAGAAATTTATAGAGGAGGAGGTTAAATCTTCCCTCATGAAAATGAATCCAGATAAGGCTCTGGGCCCAAATGGCTTCCCAACTAGTTTCTTCCAAAAATGTTGGGGATTTATGGGTCTGGAGATCACGGAGGCCTTAGAGGGTGTTAGAAACTCAGGTAAGATACTAAAGGAGATCAATAATACTTTCTTAGTTTTGATTCTGAAAAAAAGAGAAACCTGATAGCTTTAATGAATATAGGCCCATAGCCCTCTATAATACCCTTTATAAACTACTTACCAAAACTCTAGCAACTAGACTTCAGAAACTTCTCCCTATCATCATTAGTGAAGAACAAACATGCTTTGTGCCTGATAGATCAATCTATGATGGGGTAATCATATCTCAAGAAGATATACATTCGGTCCAACTTAATGGAGCACCAAGCATGCTGGTCAAATTAGATATTAGTAAAGCTTATGACAAAGTGGATTGGATATTTTTATGAAAATGTTTGGAAGCATTTGGCTTTACCAAATACTGGATCAACCTTTATTTTGAATGCATATCCACCCCCAAATTCTCTGTCATGGTCAATGGCACACCTGAAGGTTTTTTTAGTATCTCTAGGGGAATATGGCAGGGAGACCCTATGTCTCCTTTCCTCTTCATAATTATGGTAGAGGCTCTTGGCAGGTCTATCTCAAAGGCTAGGGAAGAGGGGGGAATCATAGGTTTACCCATTAATATTGGTCTAACTCCCATTACCCACCAGCAATTTGTAGATGATACAATGCTTTTTGGGTGAGGTGACATTAGGGAAGCAAGGGCCTTCAAAGGTATCCTCAAATCCTACATGGAAGCCTCGGGTCAAGAGGTCGATTTGGAGAAGTCAGTTGTGTGCATGTTCAACATAGAATCCGCATTCGAGGATAGATATGCGGGGTCTTGGAGATCAAGCTTGGCCTCCTCCCTTGCAAATATTTAGGCATCCCTTTGGATAAAGGAAGCAAGACATCTAAGTCTTGGGACCACATGGTGGAAAAAATCAAGATGAAAATTAACACTTTGAAAGGGAAATGGCTTTCCTCTATAGGCAGGGCAACGTTGGTCAAATCAGTTCTAGCAGCAATGCCCATTCACCAACTTTCTTGTCACAATTTATCAGCTAAAAAATAGGATGAGCTAAATAAACACCTTAGGACTCTCTTTTGGCAAGGTGCCAGTGAAGATAAGAAATTATCACTTCTATCTTGGGACAAGATTTGTTGACCAAAAGAAGAAGGAGGTGTTGGCATTAAAAATATCCATGACCAAAGCAGGGCCCTTGGGAAAAAGTTAGTATGGAGAATGTTCAAACATTCCCATTTAAAATGGGCAAGAATATTGTACCATAAATACCTTAATGAAGATAACCCTATCCAAATATTTAGAGAAAACAATCCACCAAGAGGCTCTCGCATATGGAACTTTATGCTGGAATGTAGAAATATTATTAGAGATAAACTCACTTGGAACCTAGGGTCAGGGGAAGATGCCTTGTTTTGGTCAGACTCTTGGGGAGGGTATAAGCCAATCGAAGAAATCCATGACTTCAAGCCTGCAAGAGAACTCCTAGAGTCAAATAGAGGGAAATTGATTGGGAACTACATTTCCCCCTTAGAGGATGGAGCGGGTGGCAATGGATAGTCAAAGAAAATGAGGATATCCCTGTAAGGGATAAAGACAAACTCATGGCAATTCTAAGAGAAAGAAACATCTCCTTTAGTCTAGGAAAGGATAGGCTTGTGTGGGATGGCTCCATGAATGGGGAATATAACTCCAAGGATGGGTATTATCACATCACTAAAGCTCATCTTAGACCCAAGACTGAGCTGCCTCTAAAACTCTGTTGGGACAAGTATTGCCTACCCAAGGCTAGAGTCTTCACATGTCTTCCTCTCTAGAATAAGCTCTTGATTGCTGAAAAATTCAGGAAGATGGGGTATGAGGGACCTAGTAGATGCCCTCTTTGTGAGAAGGATGAAGAAGACACAAACCACCTCCTCCTCAATTGCAACTATGCAAACCAATGTTGGGTGTGGTTTACCCAGAAACTAGGTTGGTCCTCTGCCTTTCCCCAAACTATTTTAAGAATGCTCAAAGTCTGACCCTTCCTAAGAAGAGGTTGTCTATTTGAAGCCTTATGGATTTCTCTTCCATCTTCCATGATTTGGGAATTGTGGAAGGAAAGAAATAGGCATCTTTTCAAAAATAAAAAATTAGAGGTGAATCAGGTAATCAATAAAATTGAGGTTGCTATGATCGAAAAAATCAACAGTTTGATCAACTTTGGTCTGAAGAAGAATGCTACAATAACTTATTGGGATGAGAATATGAAGGGGATATGGGAGGGACTATCTATCCCACCCTTTACTAGGGATGGCCCTTAAGTAAATCTAAGGAAAATATCTGAATGTAAGTGGCAACCTCCAGGTGAGGGATGGCTCAAGCTAAACTTTGATGGGGCCTCCCGAGGCAACCCAGGGGTGGCAAGGATAGGATTCTCTATCCATAACTAAGAAGGAAAGGAAATTTCCCTTAGGGCTTACCCAAAAGGTTGCCCTGCTGGAAGGCCTTAATCTTTGCAAAAAGTTGGGAGTGAAGAATTTGGATATTGAAGGGGACACAACAATTATTATCAATGCTCTAAGAAAAGTTAGTATGCCCAATTGGAGACTCAACTCTCTATTGACATGGGCCATTGAGTTATGCAAAGGTTTTGAGAGATTTATGATCAATCACATCTATAGGGAAGGCAACAAAAGGGTTGATGAGTTAGCTAACTTGGGAGCGGATGGCATTCATCTTCCCTGAAGCTCTATCTTAGGTCTTCTCTTAAATGTCTGACAACATAACATGTAAACAAGGAAACAACTTTCTTACTTAGGAGCAACTGGCATGGAGTTCTAAGTCCTAGGCAAAACCAACATATATATTCATATATATACACACTTATATATATATATATATATATATATATATATATATATATATATATATATATGGATTTATATATATAGTGTCACAGATATATATACATAGAACTATATATATATATATATATATATATATATTCAAAGGAGTCAGATTTATATACAGTCCTACCCATACAAATATATACAGGTACATGTATTTATATATACTTATCCACTCATACATATATATATGTGTGTGTGTGTGTGTGTGAGTGAGTGTGTGTAATAATCAAACATATATATATATATATATATATATATATATATATATATACCCCTACTCTCACAATATATGGATATACAATTAACATATATTATTTGATTAGTAGTTTTTGTTATATATATAGATATGCATTCAAGACATAATCCAAAACTTATATATACCCTACTAGATATATAAATATGGGTATATACTTAAAGTATAGAGTTATATGTATATGTATAAACCATGAATATTATACATAGATATATACATATGTCTATACATATGTATATATAATTTTTGATATATAGTATCAGATGATATATAAGATTTTATGACTAGTCGTATGCAACGGTGTATAGGAATATGCATATGCATATAGACATCCATTCATATATATCATTTCAACTGAAATATATATATATGGATAAATAGGTATTAATATTTACATATACATTGCATACTAAAAGGAACAAAATATTATTATTTCCTTCAGAGTTCGCCTTATCTTCTTCTCTAAGCCTTCTAGGCTCAGTATAGCCTTTTTTAGCTTAAGATTTGGTTGTTTTAGCTTAAGCTTTGGCTTTTTGAGCTTAAGCTTTGGATTTTCTTTCTCAGATCTCCTTCGTCAGCAACTCCTCCTCAATTAGTACCAATGTGATGGTACTCTAGTAATGATGATGTGATACTCCTTCTACGATTGAAGGCATAAGTACCCTTTGATTGTATGCTTTAAGGCAGCAGTAATTATTTATTAGATCCTTGAGATCCCTCCATTTGCATCCTGACCCTCCGATATCGATCATTTATCTTCATTCTGCTTTCCTCCATGGCTAGATGCGTTGTCTCTCATGAAGCATTAATACTCCTGCTATATTTAGACCGTTTGGTCGAGGTCTGAGTTTATCTTCCATTTAGCTCAAATGGATACTCCGCTAAGACTTCTAGGGCTCAAATGGTAGATGGCCTTTGTAGGGGAAATCAAAGAGGAGAGATTGAAGGGCATTCTGGTTCACCCCAATCCCCTGGTTATCTATACTATTATGAAAACCTTGGGGAGGGATTATATCTTAAATGAGGACTGGACCAAAGCTAATCCAGACATTGCAGCGATGTTCTTAGCAATAGCTATGCATCTTGAGAAAGATAGAAATGTAGTGGTGAAGCTTTGCAAAAAGTTCTTCAAAAAGGAAATGTTGGGCGAATTGGAGAGGGTGGTGGTCAACATTGATGAAGAACTTTCTGCTCCAAAGCATCAGGATTAAGATATCCTCATCAGGATGAATAAACCGGTGCCATGATTCCCCATTCTGGCTATAGAGGATCTTTAGGCCTTTGAAGCTTATAGCCCTATTAGGAGCAGGAATTTTTCCTTCCTTTTATGGCTCTTGCAGGTTAAAAAGCCCCCACACGACAAATGGTTTATTAATTACCTCAAAGCTGAGAACATCACAGTGATCTCGGATGATATACCAATTCCTCCCTCTCCTACCTCCCCCTCTTCAGTAAAACCAGAGTGCTCAGGAACTAGGGGCCCTCATAAGCAGGGAAGGAAAGGATGAGGCTTCTACCGGAGGAGGGGCCTTCTTTCATTTTTCGTTCCTTTTTGTCTATTAAAGTTGCGGGCATGGAAATGTTGGACCATTAATGAGGGGTTTGTCTCGAGTTTTCCCTTTTGTCACCTTTTTAACTCTCAAGTGTTTTGTCTTGCTTTCATTCTATCTTGGACTTATATTTTAAAGACTTATGGGTGCTTAATCTATATACTCACTAGACTTAGTTATGATTTTCTCTATCTAGCTCACCGATTTCTGCTTATGGTTTTAGTTGTTTTATTTATCCTCTTAGCCACTATTCCACTCTCTTAATTTATGGTTAAATTGGCTCCAGCAAGATATATGTGTGTGTGTGTGTGTGTGTGTGTGTGTGTGTGTGTGTGTGTGTGTGTGTGTGTGTGTGTGTGTGTGTGTGTGTCTTCCTATATTTGTACTTCTATTTGCAGTATACTATCCTTAAGTAGAGATGGTATGCCATCTAAAGGGAAGATTTTCAAATTCCTAGAGCCTTTTGATGGAAAAGGTTTCATCATGAAGCTCTTTTAGCTCTTGGCTAGATATGATAATGCTTTGCTCTCTGCTTTATCTTTTTAAAATACTTATATCTAAAATCATATATATATATATGTGTGTGTGTGTGTGTGTGTGTGTGTGTAGAGATTTACACACATATGTATGTATATATATATATGGTCATCTACTTGTAATAGCACTTCTATTGGCAGGATTTTATAAGCGAAGAGGTTTGTGCCTTATGAAAGGAAGGTTTTCCAAATTAAGATGGATGACCACTTTGATTTAGATTTGTGATGGTTGGTAGGTTTCTCTCTGTTTAAATCCATAGTGTTTTATATGGGTGGGTTGTCTAGAAACAAATGTCTTTGATTGCATATAGAATTGTCTTCTCAATAAAATTGTCTCTGATTGCATATCCTTCAATATTGGATGTGAAGATAGTGCTCTCAACTCTTCAGCTATTTAGCGGATGTTTTGGTATAGGCTGGGCATTATGGATGGGGGTATTTTTTTGGCTAACATTTTTTGCAATATTTTGCTGTATGGTAGGAATGAGGGTTCTTGCAGGTATTATCTCGACAAGTTTTAGGGTTCCATATCTGCTGAGGGAAGTTGTCTTTATTAATCAATTAGAAAGTTATGTTTCAAGCTATTGTCTGTTCTAGAGTTTGTAATTATTGTAAATATTCTAACATTGATTTGGGTTGTAAGGTGCAATTAGGATCTTATGCAGAACATTGGAATAGTTAGATCCAAACTAGGCAAAACAAGAATTCAGGTTAGAGCTGTGTTGATAATCATGATCGAGCTTATCATTTTTAGGGAAGGATCGAAACACGACACTAAGGAAAAGTGTGGATGATCCTTAAGTATTCTTTCAAATAGATTCACCTAGATTTGCATTATCCAAGGTTTCATGTATCATGTTCTTTATTATCAGCTTTCTCTAGAGCATCAATTTTCTAATCCATTAATGGATCTGGGCTAGATCGGAGGTTTTCTTCCCTCCATTCTTTCCTACCAGTGCCCACACTGAATGGAGTTGTAATTATCATTTTTATTAATAAAATCTCTTTGGCTTCAGCCTTTTATCGATAAAAAAAAAATATCGAGCAAGGACCAGAGTTTTTCTTTCTGATTCTTTTCTCTGGGAGCACTTTGAATCATCTTGTGTAAATAAATTTATAAATAAAATATATTAAATGACACTCCCACCTTTTTTTTTTTTTTTTAAATCATTATAATTATTTTAAATTTTTCTTTCAAAGTTCATTATTTCATTATTTAAAAACTACATTATCTTATCATAAGAAAAAATGCACAAAGAGAAGAATACCATAATAAATAAATAGAAACATGGAGCAATATATTAAAATAAATGAATAGGTAAAAACTTATAGAAATTTTTAATTTCATTATTATAAAATACTACACTAACTTAATGTATTGAGATAAATAAATATTGGTCCAAAGATTGATTTTTTAAATTAATATAAAAAATAATAAATAAATTAAAATGCTATTTTAGAAATAAGGTATTTAACCAACTATAGTAAATTCAAATATTGAAGTGAAGTGGGAAAATGCATTGTATTTGTTAAAAATAAAAAAATTAAAACAATTGAATAATAAGGGAAAAAATCATTGATATAATTGATGAAAAAACAATTGAATAATAACGAATTAATGAAAAACAGATTGCAATAGTACTAGCCTCATGACAAATACTAATAATAAGGAATATAGATTTTTGTATTTTATCTTAATTGAAATCTATTTAATATTTCATTATATTTGTATTCATTGTTTGAATGTAATTTCAAATGTCTATAGAATAATATATTGCGAATATAATATTTATAAAGGAAAAAATATTATTCAAGGATATTTATAATACTTTCATGAGAGTAAGATATTGTAAATTTTAATATTTTTTATAAATATGAGATAAATGAGTATAACAAGAAATGAAATAGTTAAAATAGTTAATTTAAAATTCTAATGAATTGATAAATTAAAATGTTATTTTAGGCATAAGATACCTAATTTTTAGAATTATAATCAACTCACATAATAAAAAACTATAAAAGATGGATCAAATATTAATAATAGTATAAAATATTATAACAAAAATGTAATATTAATTAAAACATAAAATATTAATTTTATAGTTTTTAATTTGTTTGTTTTTAATTTTGTGTTTTTTTTTATATGTGTGTTTTTAATCTTGTGTTTTCTTATGTTTATTTTTAGCTTTGTGTTTTTAATAGATTTGTTTTAGCTTTGTGTTTTTAATGGTTTTTTTTTTAATTATTATTTTCATATTGTATTTTAAATTACTTTGATTTTTTAAATAAATATTAACAAATATTTTTGTTTTAATTATTTAAAATGTTTCACATATCTTTATATTTTCTATAATTTGTTGATCCTCCAAATAAATTATCCAAATTATATTTGACTATCAGTGTAACCATTGCACCTCATTGAAATGCAAGTACTTCCCTGGTTATTCTTCGTGTCCACAAACTGCCGGCCAGTGCGACCCTTTGAGCTTGTATTGACTTGTATCCTTGTACTGGGACCGTGTTCCTGACTTCCTCTGGGCCCGTGTTCCTGTCTTCATCTCCTCGTTTCTAATAAAGCCGGCAAACCCCTGGAGCCCACGTTCCCTCCTTCCTGATATATAAATCTGAAGATTGCACAACCAAATAATTACTGGGTGTTGGCCACGTCTGGAATATGGAGTGGGTAGTTTGCATTTTGGTGGCTGTTTGTGTGGCTGTTTGTGGTGGTTTAGTTTTGTTTTTGCTCAAGATTGCAACAACGGTTTGGTGGAAGCCTCTGCAAGTGAAAAAGTCCTTCGAAGCTCAAGGAATCAGTGGCCCTCCATACATGCTATTCTATGGAAATTCCACAGATATATCCAGAATGAACGATGAGCAGAAATCCAAACCGATGCCACGCTCACATGACATACTCCCTCGAGTTCTTCCCTATGTTTACCAGTGGACTAAAACATATGGTACACTTGCATTCTGCATATTTTTAAGCATTTGGCATTTTATTAGGCATGTTAGTGGAATTCCTGCATAGTACCATTGATTTGTTTTGCTGGGGTGTTGTTAGAACTTAGAATAATTGCTGATTGAGGAGAAAATGCAGGACTCTGAAAACCCTAGTGATTAATAAACTTGTTATATGTGATATAGGTCAGGATTTTATTTTCTGGTTTGGGCCTCATGCCAGGTTGGTTGTTCCCCACCCTGAGCTTATCAAGGAGATACTGTCCACTAAATTTGGCAACTATCCAAGGCGTCCGATGAATCCCCTTTCTAGACTACTGTTGGGAAAGGGACTTGTGCTGTTGAAAGGTGAGAAATGGGCTCAGCACAGGAAAATCATCAATCCTGCTTTCCATATGGATATCTTGAAGGTAAGGCACTGAATGTTTCTATTTATGTTCTCGATTAGGACCAAAATGCCTAATAAATGTATTCAATTATATTTTAGAGAGAAATCTACAAAGTTCTTACTGATAAATAAATATAGATCTACTTTGCATATCAATCGTCTGAAAATTTCATATGGTTCGATTGTTGGATCAATACCCAATCGAGAAGGATAAAGCTCTCCTTCCAAGCATGCAGGAGCTAACCATTGGAACTTTACTACTTGCAGAGCCCGGGTGATTCCCCTTCTTGGGTGTAATCTCCAGGTTCTGTAGATTCTTAATTAGGGTGATTCCCCTCATTAGGACGAAAATGGTTCAATTAAGAGAGAAATCTACCATGTTCCTACTGATAAATAAACATAGATCTACTTTGCATACACATTTTCTGAAAATTTCACTAGGGTTGATTGTTGCGCCGACACCCAACCAAGAAGGATAAAGCTCTCTTTCCAAGTATGCAGCAGCTGTTCATTGGACATTTACCATTTGCAGAGAGCCAGAGTGATTCCCCTGATTAGGTTTAATCTCCAGATTCCCCAAGCATTCAATGACCAATTATTGCCCCATAGAATGTCTCCAATGTGAAATTTTGCACTCGAGCGTCATAACAAGAATTGTTAAGAGTGCTTGAGCCTGATTCACATCACAGTTGAAAGTTAGAAATCATTTTGAATCTCTTGAATCAAATTGAAGCCTGATTCACATCAGTGTCTACAAAGTTTTAAGAAGCTTCTAGTCTTGAATCTTGTAGCCAAAACTCTAAAGGATGTCTAGTGCAGGGTCATAGTACTTAAGGCCGAATACTTTAAAAAAAAATTAAATTGCAATCCAGTTTGTTCGTCTGTGATGAAGAATTAAGGCAGTTATGCTTCCAGGATGCCCCCACTGCCCTGTTTTGGCATACCTTTACTGAAGGGTTATATCTCAGTGCAAGACCCTGGTCATGTCTTAGCAGAGGCAAGATTCTGTGTGGTGTTTTTCAAGCAATCGAAAAGAGTACATGGGAGATCGAGTAATTACTTAAATTTTTTTATTTGTTTTTCATGAAGGGTTAAAATTTATTAATTATTAAAAAACAAAACAAAATAGAAATGGTCTGTTGTTCAACAAATAACAGTCAATTGATCAACCTTGTCTTCCACAATTAATTTTTCAAACGTATTAGATAAATCCAAAGACAAATCTTCTCTATCCACAACATTCCAACCTTGCAAATGGTCAGACGCTTATTTAACCAGGCAATCTGCAACTCTAAGGAAATGTGAGAAAAGATAACTGAATCAAATGTCCTACTCACTTTGAAAATGTGTCTAATAACCATAGCTAAATGCCACTTAACAGCATCCAATCGCTTTTCATTCAGCATATTCACCTTTAAAAGAAAACTGCAAATAAAAAAATTAATCTTGTGATTTAATTTACTTACTAGTGGATAGGAGACCCTGCTCTCTTGAATTGAGATGTTTTGGCTGGTGTTTTTTGAATAGCAACACACTGTTCAGACACGACTGCAAAGAAAACCTTCTCTGTTAGAATCTATACATATTATTTTGCAAATACTTCTCTAATTTGATATTTATAATCAGAATTTCATAGGAAGATATTTATATTCAGAATTGCATAGGAAGATATCTATATTCAAAATGTCAGAAACTTATATACTTAATTATACTATTTGTGTAATTGCAGGGGATGATTCCAACAATTGTGAAAAGCAGTGCCCATATGTTGGATGGATGGAGTAAATTGATATTGTCAGGTGAATCGGAAGTTGATGTGCAAAAGGAGTTCCACGATCTCACAGCAGATGTTATTTCCCGCACAGCATTTGGAAGCAGTTTTACAGAGGGAAAACACATCTTTGAAATGCAGACCGAACAGATGATTCTTGCAGCTGACGCACTTCGCAGTGTTTATATTCCAGGTTTCAGGTGACAAACTTCAGTTTTGTGACACTATAATTGTCAATCTTAAATTGTCGCTGTCCTTTTTAAATGAGAGGTTTTCCAACATTTGTCTCACAGTTAGAGTTCCACCGATTTTTCAACTGTATCATCCCATCTCAAATGCCTTTGTCTTTCATGAGTAATGTGCATTTGGTAGTGTTCTTGGGTACTTCGAGAGGGTTTATACAGATCTAAACTTCTTTTGATTTCTTAAATTGATGCATAATGTCTGAGAGTAACTCTTTTCATCAGGTTTCTTCCTACTGCAAAGAATAGGCAGCGTTGGAATGTGGACAAAGAAATAAGAAGATCCTTGAGACAGATTATAGATGCCAGGGAAAAGACTGCCATAACAGAAAAAACAGGTGGATATGGTGCCGATTTGCTTGGTTTGATGATGTCTGAGAGCAAGGAGCAGGGGAGAGTCAATGTACAAAGTAATGGAGGCCTGAGTACAGAGGAAATCATTGATGAATGCAAGACTTTCTACTTTGTTGGTCATGATACTACATCACTACTGTTGACATGGACTATAACATTGTTGGGAATGCATCAAGATTGGCAAGAGCGAGGTCGCAGAGAAGTGATGGAAGTATGTGGAAAACACAATTACCCAGATGCAGACAGCTTAAGTCGCCTCAAAATTGTAAGGAAAACCACAAAGCATTTTGAAATTAGTAAAATAATAAATTAGGGTAAGGGCCATTTGCCGGCTCTAATGAAACCAAGACTGAGATCCGGATTTAGTTGCAGTATTTTGGATGTCTTATAAAATATTGTATGAATGTTTTGTAGGTGGGAATGATCATAAATGAGGCCCTAAGACTTTATCCACCTGTAGTTCGTGTGTTCCGAACGGCAAGTGAGCCGATGAAACTTGGAAGGATCTCAATTCCTGCAGGCATTGAACTTGAGATTCCGATCCTGGCGATTCACCATGACCCTGCGTTGTGGGGAAATGATGCCAACGAGTTCAACCCATGGCGATTTAATGAAGGAATTGCAAAGGCTGCAAAGCATCCAATGGCATTCATGCCCTTTGGTGCAGGTCCAACTATCTGCGTGGGCCAAAATTTTGCCTTGTTGGAAGCAAAAATAGTTTTGGCCATGATTCTACAAAGATTTTATTTTGTGATTTCACCTTCTTATACTCACGCTCCTTTGCTTTTAACTACTGTGAAACCTCAATATGGAGCTCAGATCATCTTCCGCATGGACTAATATCTGAGACTAGTGCTGTCTAGAATTTCCTCTTATGTGTTGAAATTTTAAGTAGCATTTTATCTTCCGCATGGACTAATATCTGAGACCGGTACTCTTTTAATAATTAAATTTTAAATTTGATTGACTTTGATAATTTAATTCAACGAATCATTTTTTAGAAACTCTAGCTTTTTGGAGATATTTATCTACTAATCTACATTTACAATTTTTACTTTATTTACAATCTAAATTTTCAAATATTTACTAGATTTTTTTAATTCTTAAATATAATTTAATAACCTAACTTAAGCCTTCTTAAAAAACATTCATTTTTTACCTTAATTCTCTTTGTAGTGTTTTTGATGTTTATCTTGTTTGTAAGAAGTTACTAACTCATGATAGAGCTCTCTCTCTCTCTCTCTCTCTCTCTCTCTCTCTCTCTCTCTCTCTCTCTATATATATATATATATATATATATGTCTGTGTCTGTGTGTGTCTTACACACGTCCTCTATCTTTCTCAAGTTTATATCTATCTCTATGTCTCCTTTCTATTTGTATCTATCCATCTTTATATCCCTATCTCTACTTCTCTCCTTGTCACTCCCTCTTTTTATCTCCTTCTGTCTCTTATTCACTCCATCTATCTTCCTCTCCATTTCCCTCTCCCTCTATCTATGTCTTTCTATTTATATCTATCTAGCTCTATCTCCATATCTCTTTCTATATCTTTCTTCTTGTCTCTCTTTTTATATCTCTCTATCTATATATATTACTCACTCTCTATCAATTCAAATATCTCTCCCCTTTTTCCTCTCTATATCTATTGATCTATCTTTCTCCTCTCTCATTGTCTCCCTCTTACTCATCTCTCTATGTCTCTATATTAGGCCCCCTATCTTTATCTTTTTTTTCCCTCCCTCTCCCTTTATATATATATATATCCCTTCTACCTCTCTCTCCCTTTTATTTCTCTTATATCTCTATCTCCATCTCTTTCTCTTCCCATATATTTCTATCTATCCCCCTCTCTCCCTCCCTTTCTCCATATTTATTTGTCTATCTTTACTTATCATTATTTTTGTCTCTCTATTTGTCTCCATGTCTCTCTATCCCTCTATCCCTCTCTATATCTCCTTATATTTGTATGCCTCTATCACTCCCTCTCTATCTCTCTCTCTACCTCTTTCTATTTCACTGTCTATTTCTCTCCCTCTTCCTCTCTCCCACTATCTTCTTCTCTACTTCAATATTCCTCTCCCTACTTCTATCCCTAAACACGTCTCACTCTCTATCTATCTATTCATCCATCTTTCTCCTCCTTGTAGACCTCTCTCTCTCTCTCTCTCTCTCTCTCTCTCTCTCTCTCTCTCTCTCTCACACACACACACACACACACACACACACACATATTTCTTCTTCCATCTCATCATTTATCTCTATCTTGTTATCTCTCAATCTCTCTCTTCTATATATATATATATATATATATATATATATATATATATATATATATATATATATATATATATATATATATATATATATATATATATATATATATATATATATATATATATATATATATTTCTTTTCCTCTCCTCTATATATTTCTCTCTTGGATCTCTCTTTGCCCCCCTCCTCTCTCTCTTTATCTCTCCTTTCCTTCTCTCCATATCTCTCCCATTCTCTCTCTCTCTCTCTCTCTCTCTCTCTCTCTCTCTCTCTCTCTCTCTCTCTCTCTCTCTCTCTCTATTTGTATCTCTTAGTTGAAAAAATATCATGGGCCTACTGATAATTGAGCCTAATTGTATCACTAATTGAAAGGCTATTTTAGTATTATTAGGATCCTTGTGAGTGGATGGATAGGTAATTTGAAGCTATCACTTCTCCATTGAGACCTTTGTTGCACAAACAATATTATTTGCTAAATATCCTACCAATATCTCTCTTTCTTTATCTCACCCTCACTATCTCCCTATCTATCTCTCTAACTATGTATCTCTCTACCTTTCTTTAAATCATATATATCTCTATCACTCTCTCTTTCTCTTCCTACATATCTCTATCTCCCCTTCTTTCTCTCTTCCTCTTTCTCTCTTCATCTCTATCACTCTATTTGTATATCTCTCCCTCTATATATCTCCTTATATCATTATTTATCAATCACTTTATCTCACCATTTATATCACTACCTATCTTTTCCTTTGTGTTTTCCTCTTCCTTTGTATCTCTCCCTCTCTATCTATAAATCTATCTCATCCATCTCTATCTATCCCTCTCTCTTCTCTCTTTATCTCTCTCTTCTCTCCCTCTCCCTCTCCCTTTCCATCTCTACCTTTATCTTCCTCTCTCTATATATCCCCTTTATCTCCTTACCCCTCTCTCTCTAGCTCTTCCCCCCTCTATCTTTCCCTCTTTCTATTCATCTCTCAATCTCCCTCTCCCTACATTGTAAACATAACATGAGCTTGTTGGTAATGAAGCCTCATTATCTTCCGAATTAAGATATTTTTGTTTCGATTATGTTTAGAAGGATGCATACTTAATTCAAAGCTATAACTTCTTGATTGAGACCTTTGTTGCACAAAAAACATCATTTTCTTAATAGCCTACCAATTGAATTCGTGTTCTACACATATGTACGCCGCTAATAGACCATTTTTTTTCCTAATTAATCTTCCACACCTTTTCATTGTACCCATTGCATGCTAAGGTGCCATAGCTAGTTTTTAATCTACACTTGTATGATGTTTCTTTCTCACATCCACATGGTTCATTCTTATTTAAGCATGTTTTCCCTTCATAGAGTAGTTTCTCAATATATACTTGTTCCTAAATTGTAGTTATACACTATCATGACACACAAATTCCACTTTTGCCCCTCGAACCAATCATAATAGGCATGTGGGTCCACCAATGTGCCTTGTTGTCATTATTTTATTGTAGAATGCTAGTTCTTTTTAGCATAAAATTAAATATTTGAATGCTTTAAAGTTGTGCTAAAATGCTATCTTGCCACATTTCCCATTCGATGACTTGTGCTTGAAATGAAATAATGTAGGGCCATCATATGTATAGGTGGCATCATCTTATTTCGAGTACACTCATTCTTTATAGAATGGTTTCTTGATAAGTGCTCTGAAAATTGAATCATCACCACTATCTTATGATAACATGTGGCACCTACTCATTTTGGGATCAAGTCAACTCTTTTCTCTTTATTGATATTGGCATATGAAGGCTAAAAATCATGTGTAAAAACCCATAGTAGCATGATACATCTTTGTAGTTCAATTTATATAGAATTGAACCTTCTAAATTTGCACTATTCAACTCTATCAACACTTGGCAACCATGGTTTGCAAATAAACTAGCTTGGAATTCTTGTAATGAGCCTAAATAATAATTTTGGGGTTGTCCCCATGTTTCAAAATAACCTTTACAGGTGGTGAGACATCATTGAAGCACAAACATTCTTCACTATGTAACTTTATTTATACTTGCCTTTTCAAATTTGCACTATGTTGGTTAACAGATTTATCACCTAACTCTATATTCTCATGCCCACCAAAGGTGACAAATGTAACCACAGTTGAACCAGTCTAAACAAACTAATTATTGATTGATTCTCTGCTTATTTTACAAGGTGGCAGCTACCTTTTGGTGATATTCAATGAATAGAAATTAACTGAAATGCTCTTAACCAGAAAGCAAATAAGGAAAGAGATTTTAACTAGAAAGCTTTGAAAAGGCATGCACAAAATACAAATACTTTTTAGATTTTTCAAGATTTTAAAACAACTAGGTCACTACAAAATACCATTCAAAGGCAATATGTTTGTAGCAACAGAAAACTGAAACCATTCACCACCTTAATTATTGATGCATCCACTGATAAAAATTCTAAAGAACAAAAAGTATTCACACACCATAATTCAAAGATTATGGATATCTGAAGCCACCAACAAATTTTCTATATTCAAAACAGTAAACAAAAATATACTTAAAAAAAATTTTGTTCTTAAGAGAAAAACAAATTCCCCCCCCCAAAAAGATCCTTAAGATCAACTAATCTACTTATTTATAACTCCTAACCCCTATCTTTTCCATTTTCAAGAAATGGATACTAGAGTAACGATCTTGAAAGAGACAATTTCAAAACAAAAATTCCATAGAGCAACATCAAAATATAGACCATTTCACATCATATAAGATTATAAAGTCACCGGAGTCAAGCTCCAACATCAGGCATCAGGTTCTACTCTAGAATCTGTCTATCAATCTCATTTTCCTTCTCTTCTTCTTCAATTAGCATCAACAAGATATCTTCAAATTCTTCCTCATAAAAAGTAGTAGCTCAAAAAAATTCAGACAAGTCCAAAAGAATATGTCCCTACAATATCTCAACATCTGGTTGTACCACAGGACCTTTCCTAGCTTGGAGCACCATTTTGCCGAAGTTAATTATTTGGGTTCCTTCCTACTATGAGCTCTCCCTGTAAGCATTCTTCGTGATTTTCAGCTTGTTTTGCAATCTTATCTAATATGGTGACGACTTTCCTATATTCGCTAAAACCAGTTCATGCTTTTCATGCAAACGACTGTAACTGTTAGACTATATCTTCCTGCTCTTTTTCCAACCAATTCAAATCTGGGTTGTGAAATGATATCTCACTGTCATCATCAAAATCATGAAAATTTCCTTTAATATTCTCTACAAAAATATGGCATCATCAAATGTAATAACGCATGTCACCACCTTTTCCGTATCCTTGGTTTCTTAATGGCCATTAATGACGATACTTCGTAAATATTTCCTTTATTTATTCCTTGGAAGCATTATATGACATGGCACTGGATGAGGCAGAGAGGAGAAAGGCAAGAAATCATTACTCTTATTGGTCTGACAAGCTCATTTAATTCTGTCGGTGCCCAAGCATGAACCATCTTTACCATAACTCGTGTTGTCACCCTGATAGGGTACTGCAATAACTTGAAATTACATTCGCTAGAATGTCCTTACTTGGAATTGGAGATGTCCCTTAAAATATTGAGGAAGTTCAACATTAATTGCAACATAAGGGATGCCAGAAAGTTGGGAGATCAAGCAAGTTCACAACCATCAAACTCTTTCAAAAGAAACTGTAAGTTTGACTTCCTAAGGGTACCAACTTTATGTAGACTTCCCCAAGTTGGTCAGGTGATTGGGAGGTTTTAAAAGTTAAGAATCCCACGACAGAGGTTAAGAAACTCAGACAAGCCACGACAAGGTATGAAAAGGAGAAGAGTTAATAGGGATTTACTCCCTACCTGAAGTTTAAAAATTTATGGGTAAGACATTGATGATACACTCTTGCACCATTTGTCAAGGAAAATTAGTGATTTCATCTTTGTGTTGGGCTTTCCTATCTAGACATCACTCCCCTATTGTATCACACATTCATTTCATAGCACAACTTCACCAATGTAAATTCAAATACTTTTTGTGTCAAAGGATTACAATGTTTTGGCTATTGATAGATGCACTCTCACTAGGATCAATGGTACACAAATTCTGAAAGGAATCCAAGTGTGAAATAAATTCTTCCAAATGTTAAGTATTGTTAAATCTAATAGGAGAGATGATGCAAAAATTTATTACAAACCTTTCACTTCTACAAATTAGATAAAAACATATGCAAAATCATATTTAAACAAATAAACTCACAACACTAGATATATGTATGAAAACCCTTTTAGGAAAAAACCCTCACTCGAAAAGTTAGACTCAATTGAATTATTAGCAAAAACCAAAAGTTACAATATAATGCCTAAAGCCAATGCTCTTTAGGATTAAACACAATGTTAGTGAACAAATTTGTCCTTCTAAAATAACTATACAAATAAACTCAAAATGCCCCGAATGAAGGACAAAAAGAACTAACAGTTGGATAGATTGTCATTGAAGTGATAATCTTCCTCGAATTGAGAGGTACAACTCCCTCTTAGAAGATTTACAAGGAATTAAATTACTGATATGCTTTTAACCAGAAAGCAATAAAGGAAAATAACATTCATCCATAGCCATGAACATGAATGCCAAAGATTTACAAAACAGATATAAATGAAGACCATTAAATCAAAAATTAATTGTCTGCACTTATGGATAACATTTGGACTAAAAACTAACTAAGAATGTTGTTGCTCTAATATGGCTTACTTTCAAGCACACAAACTTGTAATAAATCCACATACACAATTGATTATGGCAGAAAAGACATTAATAAACAACTGCAAAGGCTCAAAGTCCAGCTACAGTCGTGCGAAGAATATCAACAATACAAATATTGAAGATATCATCTGCATTCTATTCATGTATGAAAATCAACTCAAAGATTGATATTTTCTGTACAAAACATTGCTTAGAAAATATTCAACTCCTCCCTTACAAATAAAAATCTACTCCCTCTCACCCACAGGCTGATGGAAGAAAAGAAAAGAAGAAGAACCCCGACTCCCTCATTCCACTCACAATAAATAGCTACATGAGATCTTTATTCACTTTTATAACCGAATCTTGAAAAACCTTTTAACTTATGCTTTTCACTTTCCCCATTACTCTTATTTTTAACATCAAATATTTATAAACATTAGAAATATAATTCTCTAAAGTTTATAAGAATATTTGGACAGGTGGCACTTGAATATTTTAACTCAAAATGAAAATATTCATTATGCTGGGCAAACTGAAAATATTTGTGACAGTCAAAATCTGTCTCGGTGTGGGGGCCATAACTATTGTTTGCACAATTGGATATTTCTCAATTTTGGATATCTTGGTCGTAACCTAGTTTTCTGCATTCTGACTAGAGTGATTTCAAAAATAATGTCTAAGTAAAAAGATATCTGCTACTGTGTGTAGGTCTATATGACTGTCATAAAATCAGACCTGCAGAGCTTGAACCTTGAATTTCGTCAAAAAATTTGAACATCACTGAACTGTTTGAACTAGGTTCAAACAGTTCATAGTTTGGAGAAAGAGTATATGAAATATCATCCGCGATCGTGAAATAGAGCTACTGCAAAACACTTGATATGAATGTTATCCTGGAAATGTCTTAGACACAACTTAGAACCTATAGTACCTAAATGAACACTATGAACTCTTTTCAGGATGGTTCGAGTGGTTCATGAGGTTCAAACCGACCATTGAAACATAATGCTAAGGATTTAGAAATGATTTACAAGAGGATTAGGGATTGAACCAACAAAATTTTAACAAGATTCCGGAAAAAGAGGGAGAAAAGGACTCAACTAAAAATTTTGCAAGGCGACTCACTCTTGTTATGAGGGATGAATGACAAGGTAACATTGGCTCTGACTGGGGACCGAGACTGTAAAGGACTAGGAGAATCCAGAATGTCTTTGGAAGAGATCAATGTCTAGCCATTGGGCAACAAAGTCAAGAAAAACAAAGCACATGGAGCTTCTTGCGGAGGGCAGAGGCAACAAGGAAAACCTAACAAGACAAAACCCACACTAAACCAAGGCTGAAAATTAAGACAAGCTACACCTAGATCACACCAAAAATATTATTTACAAAAATATATAGGTAGGAAAATCCTACCATGAGAACTAGAGCCAATAACTTCTTACACAAAACCATCCACCGGTTGGGAGTAGACGGAGCCTTTTCTGAAAAATGGCTTGTGTTCAAATGAAGCAACCCAAAACCATGCTCTTTTGGTAATTTCTTCAATGTTGAACACCAAACTAACAATATGTAGGAACTTTATGAATACACATTCATGCCCAAAAATCCATGTTTCATCATGAACTTCTGAATTTTCTGGAAATATCTGCACAGTACTTCTCAAATAATGTTCTATTTTTGGCTGAAAAAAGTAATGCTCAGAAATTCCTAGGGAAAAGGCTGCATCATTCTCACAATCACCACTATTAAGACCATCATTCTTAAAATAATTTTCAGCATTTGAACTAATCTCGGAATCAAGAGACACTTCATCAGGCATGGTGTCCAACTTAGCTGAAACAACTTCAACATCTTTTATGGAGATTAAATCTGCAAATTCCCTATCCAAACTTAATGCATGAAATAAACTAATACCTGAATCCTTCTCCTTGAAATCCTCTTCTTCAATGGATGACAAGAACTTCTCTATGATCTCTTCTTCACAAAAATAAGTACTATCCAAACTGGTCAATAGTTCTTGGGATTGCAACTCTTCATTAGTTTGACCATTATTTTGTTTCTCTTCTCAATTTTCTTTTTCAATCAGATTTTCAGAATAGGAAACATCTTTATCAAGACATGATTCCACCTTATTGTTAACACAATCTTCATTAGGAAGACATAATATTGTTTTACTGTCAAAATGAAATGATTCTACGAAGGACTCATCACAAGCTTTTGAACATAAAGAATCATTTTCATCAACTTTGGTTATAAGATTGAAAGCTTCATACTCTGGTTGTATGTAAATCTGAAAATTTTCATCCTTTATACTTTTTGGAACAAGATAGCTTTCCATACTATCAAAACGGAAATTTTCTATTTCCGGGTAAGAGAAAGACCTCAAAAAACCTTTTTCATTCAAGCTCGCAAGTTCTCCAATGTTGTCTTGATTATTCTCACTTACCATTGTTTGACTTGCATGAGGCTAAACAGTTTCTTGCTAAACTTCTTGCTCATTCAATACAAGGTAATTGTAGGAGTGAGATGAAACTGAGATGACTGGAACCCCATCATCATCAAATTTTAATTCTTCTTTCAGCTACAATATTTTTTTTGCATAAACTTGCAAAACTCTTGTCTTTTCTTTCAATTCATTCAATTTGTGAAATATGATGCAAAGGCTTCTCCATAGAAGAGTGGATGCATGATCATCTTCCACACATATTATTTCTAACAGCACAAGAAATACTTTCTTTGTAATGGTCCAAGAAGTCATGCAGTATTTTATCATCTATTGCAATAATTTCCAAGATCGAAGGATCTGGTCTTTTCCCTTTTCTCATTGTTCTTGCCTTGAGCATGATGTTTATATACAGAGTCGCCAATCTTCTGCACAGAGATAAATCTAAAAATCTGAGAAAACAAAATGCACTAGACTTTGATTCTAAATCCCTAGCAAAGTCACCAAAAATCTATTAGTGAACAGATTTGTCCTTCTAAAATAACTATACAAATAAACTCAAAATGCCCAGAATGAAGGACAAAAAGAACTAATAGTTGGATAGATTATCATTGAAGTGATAATCTTCCTCTGAATTGAGAGGTACAACTCCCTCTTAGAATATTTACAAGGAATTAAATTACTGATATGCTTTTAACTAGAAAGCAATAAACGAAAATAACATTCATACATAGGTATGAAAATGAATGCCAAAGATTTAAAAAATAGATATAAATGAAGACCATTAAGGGTATATGCATGAAGTTGTGGTACCAAAAAGGTGCCACACTTCAAAAAAAAATTAAAAAGAGCATAAGGTACATGCCTTATAAGGCGTATGTGCATTGTAAATAGCAAAAAAAACCTTGCTTCGCATTTCTGCATTCCAAACCCACTTTTTGGCATTTTTGGGTGCTATTTTCTTCCGCTCGCCCTTTGTAAAAGCTTGAAATTGGGCACTAATTTGTCCATCTATCATCAAAATGCCTCCACACCATCGAAGAGCTCAAAGAGGTATGTATTTTTATTTTCTTATTGTCATTTTTTTTATTAATTTGAAGATTAAACTAGTTTTATTGATTTAAATTTATTTTCATTATCAAGAAAGGAGATTAGACAAGAAAATGTTGAAAATACTCAATCACCTCCTCATGAAGACCATATTGAAGAAGAAGCACATCAATCAGCTCCTCATGAAGACCATATTGAAGAAGAAGCACATCAAGAACCTCCTACAATCCCTAGACACCCCATAGGTACACAAGAAAACCTATTAGGTCAAATAGAAAATAGCCAAAAAGATCTTGAAGGTTTAATCACAAGGCTAAAAGATCCCACTGGAACAAACTCCCATAGGACAAACCTTGCCAGTTCTTTGCAATCTATTGTATCTCACATATAATCTGTGAGTGGGCAAATAAAATTTTGGTCCCATAAGAAGGAAGAACAAAAGCAATTTTATGCTGACAAATTATCATATGCGGTAGTGAAGAAAAAGAAAATTAATAAATTTGACTTGTGTGCTCTTTTTACGAACCCCTGAATGAATCAACCTTTACACCCTGGATGTAGGAGATTCCCTATTCATTAGTATCATCATGAAGGGATTAAGAACAATTTTTGGGATAGGTGGTGGATTGTATTTGATCAACCCCCATGCAATAATCATGAGGTACCCCAATACTTTTTGAGAAAATTGTACTGTGAGTTTGTCCTTGATGAGATCCCAAACTATTTTGATTTTCTAGATTTCCAAGGTAGAGGTGGGGGTTCCTTGCATGATAGAGAGGGTGCACAGTGTGATCCAAATCTCCCACCAAGACCCTTGGCCAGACCTATGGTGGAGCATGTTATTATTCCTTCAATTGTGAAGGAGAGTATTGAGGTCGAAACTCAAGACTCGATTAGCTCACTCATTCAGACCCTTATACAGTATGCTAGTCCTCTAGTAGAGGGTGATGCAAGTGATGATGTTGATTCTTCTAGGCATCGAGTTCCAGCTCATTTTTGTCGATCTTGTGGTTCTCTTTGCACTTATGATCCTAATAGTTCTGAGAATGCACGTGCACAAGCGAAGTTTGCTACAAAGAACATTGTCATGACAGAATCCTTGCTGAATGAAACATTTGTCATTGATACCTAGGTGAATTTCATTACAAGTTCATTTCATTCTTTTTATTAAATCTTATATGCAAATTTGAGAATATATCTAAATTAGTAAATTATTATGATAAAAAATCAGGGTCAAAGTGTTCACAATACTAGCAACATTCCTGCAGCACCCTTTTTCACTACTTCGTCGACTCCACAGGTATACAACGAGTGAAAAAATATAATTATTATATGTAGATAGTTGAACCTTATGTGAATGATTTTCTAATTACTCATTTTGGATGTCAAATAGTTTGATGCTAGAGCTTCAACATCAACACCTCGTAGTGTATTTCATCGACAATCTTTCACCCAAGTAAATAATTTATCTTTAATGTTGTTATTAAATAATATAGATAGTTTTGGCGATTAATCAATATACTTTGTTTAATTTTCAGATGTTGAATTCAAAGACTCCTCCTGCTATCCGCACGTCAATGGAGCGCAGTGTTGTTGCACCAGTAGCAAGTTCAACTGTTTTAACTGAAGTATGAGACAATTTAGTAAATTTAGCATTACATTTGTTATCTTAATAATATGTTATTGAAAATTTTAATGACACTTGTATTTAGTTTAATTTATATTGTGATGCTTATAGGAGGGGCTTGTCACTCCAGATCATGAACGTGCACCTGTCTGGATGAGCTGTTGGTATTTTGGTATGGTTTTGTCATTGATGTCAACACCTGCTAACACACCTACTTTGGAGATCCAGCAACATTCACCGGCAATCAGTAAAATGCTCAACAATCACCGGTATATAGTTAACCAGCAGGATATAATGTTCACCGGTACATGCAATGACATGGAAGACACATGGTAATGTCGAAGACATCATGTGGACACTTTTCCTTGAAGTAATATCATTGGTATATTCTTATTTGCATATTTCCTTTTACCGGCAAATAGGTCTAGGTTATCTAGGGTTACACCGGCGGGTTTATCTTTTCCAGATTAGCATGGCACGCTATGGAGATGATTTATTATTGTTGTAAATACATTAAGCCGACATGTTCAATCGGTTATTGCATCAGATATTGTATTATTTGTATAATGTTTTATTGTAATATCTTGTAGAGCCAACCTACTAAAATTGGTCTTAGGGTATGGTATAAATGTAAGATCTTATTTGTAAGATCAAATGTGGAATGCGAAAAATATTTAAGGGTATATGCGAGATCAAGCAGAGATATACACGAAGACATCATTTGAAAGTGAAGTTAGGTTTTTGGAAAAGCATATCAACATTACACCGGTACTGAATCTAGCATATGAAGATGCTATTTTGTGCAATACATTATCATTGGATTTAACCATCCAACTGTAGTCAGTGTGACTCCCATTTGTGTTTGAGTAGTGAGCTCTAGGCTGTTAGCCTTTCTGCATGTGCAGACCCCTCTTTGTACACTTACTATCTACAGTACTATCATCTGATTGTGGGTAATGTTTCCCACCGTGGTTTTTCCCCTTACAGGGTTTCCACGTACAAATATTTGTGTCATGTGTTGTGGTTGACTTTGTGCTTATGTTTCATGCATTAATTCTTACCGGTACAATATTTCCTATTGACATTGTTTGCCGACACAATTAACTGTCTTACCGGTATTAAGCAATAAGTTGGTCAATAAGATTTTGGTTTGAACTTATTAGACAACTGATTTAGCCCCCCCCCCTCTCAGTTGTCCCCGAGACCTACAATTGGTATAAGAGCCTAGTCCTCTTTTTGCAGAAGTTTAACAACTTGAGGAGATCCAATGTCTACTACTTATTTCATGAAGGATAGTCCTAAACTTGATGGAAGCAACTATGGAATATGGAAAATCAGAATGGAGACACATCTGAATTGCATTGGTAAAGACATCTGGGAAGTTACTAAGAATGGTTATACTGCTGCTATAGCTAGTCAGCCTGCTCCTACTACTTTAGCTAAAGATGAAGAAAATGATTGCAAAGCAAGAGAAGCACTTTTGAGCACATTATCAGTTCAACAAATCATGGGATTATCAGATAGATCTACTGTAAAAGCTATTTGGGATCATTTGGAAACTCTGAATGAAGGGGATTCCACAGTCAAAATTGCAAAACTTGAAAGCTTCCGAGTCAGGTATGAACATCTGAAAATGGAAGAAGATGAAAGAATTTATGCCTTTATGGAAACAGTAAATGAAATTGTTTTAGGTATCAAATGTTGTGGAGGAACCTTGAGTGAAGATGATATTGTTTCAAAAATCTTAAGAGGTTTGCCACCAGCATATAAAATAAAGGTTACTGCTATTAATGAGCTGAGAACAATGCCTAATACATCAGTAACTAGGGATACATTGATTGGAAAACTTTCAGCTTTTGAAATAGAGGAATTTGGTCCTGTAGCTATAAAAACTGATTTGGCCTTCAAAGCATCAACATCATTTGCTCCATCTTTTGACAAATCAGACTGGAGAGCCTTTTATGCAAGAGAACTTGAAGAAACCAGGAAGGAGAATGAAGAGCTTGAAGAACTTGAAGCACTATTTGCAAAAAAATGCCAAAAGGTCCAATTGGAAATAAGTATGAAGGTAAAGCACCCTTTAAATGTTTCAATTGCAATAAGATTGGTCATATGGCTTCAAGATGCCCTAATAGACATGCTAGACTAAGAGAAGAAGCTAGAAGGACATATAAACCTAATCCTAAATATCAGAGATACAGATTTAAGAAAAACAAATATAAATCCTGTTACATTGCTGATGAAGGTGTGACTGATGATTCTGATGAGGATCCAATAGAGAACGGATGGGTCTTTGTTGCTATAATAGAAGATCAACCGGTACCTATTGCTCCACCAGTAGAACAAGCCCTAGCAGCTAAAGTTGAATCAAAGGATGAATGGATTATTGACTCAAGATGCTCACATCACATGACTAGAGACAAAGGCAAATTCTTGAACTTTCAAGAATACAATGGAGGTTTAGTAAGATTTGGAGATGACAAAGCCTATTCAATCAAAGGTAAGGGTTCAATATCTCTTGATGGTAAACATAACACTGACAATGTTTACTATGTTGAAGGATTAAAACATAATCTTTTAAGTGTTGGTCAATTAGTTGAGAAAGGTTTTCAGTTACAATTTAAAAATGGAAAATGCAAAATCATGAATAGAACTAGTTTGGAAATTGCAACCGGTAATCAAACTAGAGGTAATATCTTTCATTTGAATAACAGTGAAAAGGCATGCTTAATTGCTCATATAGATGAAAGTTGGCTATGGCATAAAAGACTATGTCATGTAAATTTTGATTGCATGGTAAAAATTAGTACTTATAAGGCAGTTAGAGATCTACCTAAAATTGTGAAACCTCATAATACAATTTGCAAGGAATGTCAATTTGGAAAATAGGTTAGAGCTAGTTTCAAAAGTATTCCAGAAAAATCCAATAATGCTCTTGATTTAATTCACACTGATTTATGCGGTCCGGCTAGAACTAAAAGCTTACAAGGTGATAGATATTTCATGCTAATTATTGATGATTATTCTAGAATGTGTTGGGTTACTTTTCTCAGAGAAAAGTCAGAAGCACTTGGGAAGTTCAAACTATTCCAAGCAATGGTTGAAAATGAAACCAGTAAGAAAATTAAATGTTTAAGATCAGATCAAGGAGGAGAATTCCCATCTAGAGATTTTAATACATTTCTGTGAAGTGAATGGAATCAAAAGATAGTTATCAGCACCTCGAACACCACAACAAAATGGAGTTGTTGAAAGGAAAAACAGAACTATTTTGGATGCAGTAAGAAGTATGTTATCAGAAGCAAATCTACCACATGCATACTGGAGAGAGGCAGTAAGCACTACTGTCTATACATTCAACAAAGTTCACATCAAAGGTGAAACCGGTAAGACCCCTCATGAACTATGGTTTGGTAATACTCCTACTCTTAAGTATTTCAGAATTTTTGGAAGTAAATATTATATTAGAAGAGATGAGTATATTGGCAAGTTTGATCCTAGAAGTGATGAAGGAATATTTCTTGGTTCTTCATCTAAGAGTAAAGCTTATAGATGTTTTAATAAAAGATTACAAAAAATTGTTGAGAGTACAAATGTAAAGATTGATGAACAATTCAGAGGAACTTCAAGGTATATAGACTCTGAACCGGTAACAGAAATTATGACAAATGAACCAACAGTAAATCCACCAGTACAAAATGATGACCTAGTTACTCTGGTATCATCAGAGGATACCATAGAAATTGAAGAACAACAATAGACTAAGACACCCCAGTATGTAAGACTGAATCATTCTGAAGATCAGATAATTGGAAGCAAATTTAAAGGAGTCATGACAAGAGGAAGATTGGAAAATGAAGAGGTATGTCTTATTTCTCAAATTGAACCATTATCTATCAATGAGGCATGTGAAGATAAATTTTGGATTAAAGCTATGGAAGAAGAATTAGGACAAATTGAGAAAAATAATACTTGGACATTAGTTCCCCGGCCTGAAAATAAAAATGTAATAGGAACCAAATGGGTATTTAGAAACAAACTCAATGAAGATGGTAAGGTTGTCAGGAATAAAGCAAGACTAGTGTGTAAGGGATATTCTCAGAAAGAAGAAGTTGATTATAATGAAACCTTTGCACCGATAGCCAGAATTGAAGCAATTAGATTATTCTTAGCCTTTGCAGCTCACAAGGATTACAAAGTTTATCAAATGGATATTAAATGTGCATTTTTGAATGGAGATCTTGAAGAAGAAGTTTATATTGAACAACTTGATGGATTTTCTTTGACAGATAACAATGATATGGTTTGCAAATTAAGAAAAGCTCTGTATGGACTAAAACAAGCTCCAAGAGCCTGGTCTGCAAGATTGGATAAGTATCTCATAAAAATTGGTTTTACTAAAGGAAATACAGATAGCAATTTATATTAAAAAGTAACTAATGATGACATTTTGATTATGGAAGTATTTGTTGATGATATAATCTTTGGAGGAGAAGATGGATTATGTAAAGAATTTTCTCTTAAAATGCAGCATGAATTTGAAATGTCTATGATTGGAGAAATAAAATTCTTTTTAGGATTGCAGATTTTACAGAATGATAAAGGCATATTTTTGAGTCAATCTAAGTACTTGAAAGAACTACTCAAGAAATTTGGGATGGAGAACTCTAAACCGGTAAGCACACCTATGACTAAAAATGATAAATTATCTCAAAGGGGTGAATCTACACCTATTAATCCAACTAGATACAAATCTATGATAAGAGGTTTACTATATTTGACACAAACCAGACCTAATATTATGAATGCAGTATGTATAGTTTCTAGATTTCAGAGTAATCCCAAGGGAAATCATGAATCAGCAGTAAAAAGGATTTCCCAGTACTTACAAGGCACAACAAATCTTGGATTATGGTATCCTAAAGATGAAAATTTTGATCTATATGCATACACAGATGCAAATTGGGCAGGAGATGTGGATGATAGAAAGAGCACCACTGGAGGAGAATTCTTTCTTGGAAAGAGATTAGTTTCTTGGTTAAGTAAGAAACAGAGTTGTACATCTTTATCAACAGCAGAATCAGAATATGTTGCAGCAGCAACAAACTGTACATAGGTACTTTGGCTTAAGCAAATGTTGAAAGACATAAAGGTAAAATGCAAGGAACCTATTACTATATATTGTGATAACACTGCAGCAATTGATATATCTAAGAATCCAGTATTACATTCTAAAACAAAACATGTTTCTATCAAACTGAATTTTCTAAGGGAAAAAGTTGAAGAAAAGGAAATAAAACTGGTTTATGTGAATACTAAAGAACAACTTGTAGATATTTTTACAAAACCTTTGCCTAAGGAAACTTTTGAGTATCTCAAAGATCAGCTTGGAGTCTTACCTCCACCGGTAGAGACTTAGATAGTTGATGATTGTCATCAACCAGTAGAATTAAATGGACAAATCTTTTATTCCGGTATTTGATGAGGAAGCTACTTCTTAGGGGGAGTAGTTGGTATATTGAATTGGTTGGTATTTTGTATGAACTTGACCTTTTTGTGACTTTGGCATTTGATGTCAAAGGGGGAGAGATATATGGAAAAACATTAAAGAAAAATATATGAAAAATGCATTATCTTTTTGAGGAGAGATTGGTATTGTAAATAAATCTTTGTATAAACACATATTACTCCCAGGGGGAAAATTGGTTTTTTTTTGGCATTTATATTTTGGCACTTTGATGGTTTTTCCATCTTGTGTTGCCATCAATGCCAAAGGGGGAGATTGTTGGTATTTTGGTATGGTTTTGTCATTGATGTCAACACCTGCTAACACACCTACTTTGGAGATCCAGCAACATTCACCAGCAATCAGTAAAATGCTCAACAATCACCAGTATATAGTTAACCGACAGGATATAATGTTCACCGGTACATGCAATGACATGGAAGACACCTGGTAATGTCGAAGACATCATGTGGACACTTTTCCTTGAAGTAATATCATTGGTATATTCTTATTTGCATATTTGCTTTTACCGGCAAATAGGTCCAGGTTATCTAGGGTTACACCGACAGGTTTATCTTTTCCAGATTAGCATGGCACGCTATGGAGATGATTTATTATTGTTGTAAATATGTTAAGCCGACATGTTCAATCGGTTATTGCATCAGATATTGTATTATTTGTATAATGTTTTATTGTAATATCTTGTAGAGCCGACCTACTAAAATTGGTCTTAGGGTATGGTATAAATGTAAGATCTTATTTGTAAGATCAAATGTGGAATGCGAAAAAGATTTAAGGAAGGGTATATGCAAGATCAAGCAGAGATATACATGAAGACATCATTTGAAAGTGAAGTTAGGTTTTTGGAAAAGCATATCAGCATTACACCGGTACTGAATCTAGCATATGAAGATGCTATTTTGTGCAATACATTCTCATTGGATTTAACCATCCAACTGTAGTCAGTGTGACTCCCATTTGTGTTTGAGAAATGAGCTCTAGGCTGTTTGCCTTTCTGCATGTGCAGACCTCTCTTTGTACACTTACTATCTGGAGTAGTATCATCTGATTGTGGGTAAGGTTTCCCACCATGGTTTTTCCCCTTATAGGGTTTCCACATACAAATATTTGTGTCATGTGTTGTGGTTGACTTAGTGCTTATGTTTCATGCATTAATTCTTACCGGTACAGCATTTCCCATTAACATTGTTTACCGGCACAATTAACTGTCTTACCGGTATTAAGCAATAAGTTGGTCAATAAAATTTTGGTTTGAATTTAGTAGACAACTGATTCACCCCCCCCCCCCCCCCCTCTCAGTTGTCCCTGGGACCTACATGAGCATCATGATTATTTGTATGTGGTAAGTGACTATTCTATTATATGTCATTCTAAAATTCAATTTTTTTATATGCTAACATCATTCTTTTCATTGTATCAGGTGGAGTTACAAAAAAGTTTGGAGAGGAGGTCCAGTGGACGTACTCGAAAGACACCTGCATAATATACATCTCCATTCCCTCAATAGGAAAAGATATCTCGTGATCTGTTTCCTTCCCTTGGAGGGAAATGAATAGAATAGGGTCCTATGTTGTATGCCTATATGGCAATTTTGAACATATGTTTTGTATTATGAATATTTGACATTCTATCGCCATATGGCTTTTGGCAAGCTCCAATTTGGCTTTATTGAATACCATGTTGTATGCCTATATGGAAAATTCGAACATATGTTTTGTATTATGAATATGTGACATTCTATGTCCATATGGCTTTTGCAAGCCCCTATTTGACTTTATTGGATATCATGTTGTATGCCTTTATAGAAATTTTGAACATATGTTTTGTTTTATGAATATGTGAAATTCTAAGTCCATATGGCTTTTGGTAAGCCTATTTGTTTGTATTGGATATATTTGATATTTTTAACGGTATACAATGTTGCATGGATTTGTATCTTTTTGGTTAATGCAAATCATTTATCATGGTTATCCATAATTGTAGTACAAATGATTAGATGAATAATTGCACAAAGTTTATTATTACTTAAGCTTTGAACCTAAATATGTGTTTGCAATCCAAGACACAAGCCACCCCGACACGTACGAGCTGACGATTCGGTGCTGCAACACGACCCTGCAGGATCAGATGGATCGTTCTTATGATTAACGGGCACGGAGAAACACAATGTCGAATATTGACAACTTTGAGCAATTTGAGCACTTGGGCGATTTGGCTGCTAGGGTGTGGCCTGCAACAATCGGGCGAGTTGGAGAGAAAAAAGAAGGCATTCCTAGTGTAAATCCAGCCACCCCAATGCGTATGAGTTGATGGTTCAGTGTTGCGACGAGCAAATTGAAAGATGGGGCATTGTGCAACTTTTCATTAAACTCATCTGTCGCTTTTTGTCACAACAGAGAAAGAGTCACCACGAGCAACTGGATCCGAGTCTACCCAAACCAAGAGAGGCTTTTTTAGAGTGCCATTACATGACCCCATAGGATCAGACAGGTCATTCTTATGATTAACAAGCATGGAGAAACATGATGCCGAATATTGACAACTTTGAGCAATTTGAGCACTTGGGCGATTTTGCTGCTAGGGTGTGGCCCGCAATGATCGGGTGAGTTGGAGAGAAAAAAGAAGGCATTCCTAGCATAAACCCGGCCACCCCAACGCGTACAAGCTGACGGTTCGGTGCCGCGATGAGAAGATTGAAAGATGGGGCATTGTGCAACTTTTCATTGAACTCATCTAACGCTTTTTGTCGCAATCGAGAAAGAGTCACCACAAGCAACTGGATCCGAGCCTACCCAAACTGAGAGAGGATTTTTAGAGTGCCATAACATGACCCCGCAGGATTAGATGGACCATTCTTATGATTAACGGGCACGGAGAAACGCGATGCCGAATATTGACAACTTTGAGCAATTTGAGCACTTGGGTGATTTGTCGCTTGATTCAATCGATGTTCTTAGCCCAAGAATCTTCATTATAGGCCTAAATCTTAGATTTCTCATCATTTCAACAAATAGTTGACATCTTCCTATCTCATTTAAAGGCTCAAAAAATATTTTCCATATCCGGTTAGCATGTCTTTGACAAGTACGCTTCGGAAACTTGTCAACCATTGGTTTCAAAACATTAGCATCAATATCAATCAAATACTTAGGCTTTCTATGCAAAACTCTAGGAGGTGTTCTCAAACTTTGAGTTATATCAAGATTAGGAATGTCAACAACATTAGGGATAGGTGGCATACCTTCAACTGGATTTGAAAATGATGACATACCTTGAAATTGAGGTGTACAAGATGGTGTAGCTCCAATACTTGATGTCAATCGTGAAGTACTTGCAACGTCAAATGTCATAGAGGGAGTGCATTCAATAAGAGATGGTGTGCCTTCAACTTGAGATGTAAGAGATGGGGTGCCTTCAACTTGAATTGTGGTAGACATGCTCTCAACCTCGGGATTCAATTGTCTCATTGCACGAAGGTTTTGCATCTGTTACCTTTGTGTGGCCAATTTTGTCTCTCTCTTAGATTGGATGGATATTTCATGTTCCTCTTCAATTGGAACCTCTTCAATTGACACCTCTTCTTCTATGGTATTCAATTTCCTTTGTTCATGAAGTTGCTTCATTCCTTCTCTTTTTTTTGCATTCTTAGCTTCACGCTCTTCCGATGTTACATTTTTTGGTTGTTTCCTCAACATGATGATGATTATGTATATGTTAAAATGGATATATGAAATTGAAATTATTTCATGTATTCCTTTTCTAAATTATTTCATAAGATCTTAAAAAGGATGTATGAAATTGCAAATTTTGTTTTAAACCACTAAACAAATAATTTTCTTATGCAACTTCCTTCAAATGCATTGTTAAATCTAATGTAAATCTAATAGGATTATAATCAATTTTGACTCACACTTTTATTCTAACATTTAAACAAAATAACACTTAATAAGTATTTGAATTCTAAAAACAAGAAAATATTACCTCAATTATTCAAATTTGATTAAAAAACTATGTTCTTCCTCTTTGACGTTGCCAAATGAGAAAAAGGTGGTGGAGAGCTAATGAAATGTATAAAATAACCTTGCATAAAACGTCAACACCATGTAAAAAGCATTTTTTTGTCTAATCATGCGCAGAAAGAAGACAAAATGAGAGAATGTGGGCTTGGATCACAGGTCAAGGGTCCCATATAACCGGTTTTTAGTGCAACTCATTTGGCTAGCGCCAAATGACTTCCATTGAAATTTTTTACTTTAAACTAAATACTAACTATATACCCTATAACCTTTTTTTTGTGTAGCTCATTTGGCTAGAGAGGAGAGGGACAAAGAAGAGTTTGTATCTATTCCACATTTGGTGCACGCCAAATAGGGAGAGTGCCAAATGTGTACATAGAAACCCCCATCTCACCTCTCCCTTCTTTATCTCCCTTCCCTCATAGTTCCATCTCTCTCTATGAACTAGATCTCATATTCTCTCTCTCCTCTTACCTCTTCTTGGGCTCTTCATTCTTATAGATACATACTCTTCTTTGTCCCTCCCCTTTCTAGCTCTCACAATTCCCTTATTCTGCTATCCCTCGAGCTATCTCCCTCTTCATCCTTATTTGGCGTGCGCCAAATGTGGAATATGGACCACATTTGGCACTTTCCAAATGGAATATCCCTTCATCACATTTAGCACATGCCAAATAGGGCGAGCACCATATTTGGCGCACGCCAAATAGGGCGCTCACCATATTTGGCACATGCCAAATAGGGTGCTCACCATATTTGGTGAGCGCCAAATGTCCCACTTTGGGAAACACCAAACATATGGTTTGGATTCGCCTTGGGCATCCAACCCAAAGGTTTGGACGACCATTTCAGGCTAGAGAGGTGTTTTTGTTAGAACATTAAAAATTTTGACATATTTTTGGTCGTGCTCTCCATCAGGTTTGCACTTGTTTCAATGAAGTTAAAAAAAAATACCATGGTAAACTTAAGCTCCCTCTTAGCTATCCAAAAATGTAATTTATTTCAAATTTTGATTTCGTTAAGTCTTTCATCTATAATTTCTTTTGTTAGTGTGTCTGTTTTTTGTCAAAAACCAACATGCACTATTTTGGGTCTAGATTTTTACACGTTCATTAGATTTTGAAAAAAAATACATTTTAGAAACTAGACTCCATTTTACACAATTTAAAAAAAAAAGTTTTTATTTTTTATTTGTTTTCAATGATTTTAGGGGGAAGCACACTTAAATTTCTATTTTTCAAGATGTGTCCACTTCAAAAATTAGTAAAAAATCATATACTCATTAAAAAATTAGCTGAAAATTCTGGCATAAACTTCAAGGTGTTAGCTAATTTCTCACTAAAGCGATTTTAAAAATTCAAAAAAAAAGTTAACGTTTTAGGGGGGCCACAACAGACACTATGTTATGTTTTTTGCATAAAAATAGGACCACTTTTTGTGGGCCCCCTTTTTCAAGCCCTTAATCTCCACCATTTTTAGAAAAAAAAAAAAAAAAAAAGTAGTTTAGAAAGTAGACTCGAAGCACTCTAACTCTTGTTCTTGTTGCATCTTCAAATTTGGAGTGTAACTATCTTCAATTTGTCGTTGAAGTTCAAACTTTGTTGATTTCAAAAGAAAAAAAGTGGCATCTTAAGACCCCCTTTTGGTACCACAACTTGGTGCACATACCCTTAAATCAAAGTTTAATTGTCTGCACTTATGGATAACATTTGGACTAAAAACTAACAGAGAATATTGTTGCTCCAATATGACTTACTTTCAAGCACACAGACTTGTAATAAATCCACATACACAATTGATTATAGCAGAAAAGACATTAATAAACAACTGCAAAGGCTCAAAGTCCAGCTACAGTCATGAGAAGAATATCAACAACACAAAGATTGAAGATATCATCTGCATTCTCTTCATGTCTGAAAATCAACTCAAAGATTGATATTTTCTATACAAAACATTGCTTAGAAAAGCTTCAACTCCACCCTTACAAATAAAAATCTACTCCCTCTCACCCACAGGCCGCTGGAAGAAAAGAAAAGAAGAAGAACCTTGGCTACCTCAATCTGCTCGCAATAAATAGCTACATGAGATCTTTATTCAGTTTTATAATTGAATCTTGAAAAACCTTTTAACTTATTCTTTTCACTTTCCCCATTACTCTTATTTATAACATCAAATATTTATAAACATTAGAAATATAATTCTCTAAAGTTTATAATAATATTTGGACAAGTGGCACTTGAATATTTTAACTCAAAATGAAAATATTCATTATGTTGGGCGAACTAAAAAATATTTGTGACAGTCAAAATATTTTTCAGTGCGGGGGCCATAACTATTGTTTGCACCATTGGATCTTTCTCAATGTTGGATATCTTGGTGGCAACCTAGTTTTCTACATTCTGACTAGAGAGATTTCAAAAATAATGTATGAGTAAAAAGATATGTGCTACTTTGTGCGGGTCTATATGACTGTCATAAAATCAGACCTATAGAGCTTGAACCTTGAATTTTGTCGAACATTTTGAACATCACTGAACTATTTGAACTAGGTTCAAATGGTTCACAGTCTGGAGAAAGAGTATATGAAACATCATCTGCGACCATGAAATGGAGCTACTGCAAAACACTTGATATGAATGTTAGCCTAAAAAATATCTTAGACATAACTTAGAACCTGCGGTACCTAAATGAACACTATGAACTCTTTTCAGGATGGTTCGAGGGGTTCATGAGGTTCAAACCAACCATTGAAATGTAATGCTAAGGATTTAGAAATTATTTATAGGAGGATTAGGGATTGAACCTATGAACTTTTAACAAGATTCTGAAAAAAGAGGGAGAAAAGGACTCAACTAAAAATTTTGCAAGGCAACTCACTCTTGTTATGAGGGATGAATGACAAGGTAGCACACAATAAAAAATAATTCTAGAGAATATCTGGCACATAAAAGCTTGTTAAAAGATATCCAACCTATCATAAAAAATAGACTAAGAGGCCACATGTATTTATAGAGCTCAACGCAAGCGAAAAGTGCCCATGGTTTCCAAAACCAACTCCAATGCCAAAGCGGTATATGATGTCATAAACAACAACTTGCCAATCCCATGACAAGTTTCCCATAGAAACTTCCAAAGAAACAAAGCATAACTCATCCATAATAGTCACTTTGTTGTATTCAACACATACCTCACACCACTTGTCAAAAGTGAACTCCACAATTAATATCAATTACCTAATAATAACTCTCCATGAATCTTCCACTAAACTAGTAATCATCATAGTAAATAAAAGAAATCCTCATAGTTCCAACATAGCAACCTATGACACTAGTCCCCTCTTTTTATGATTTCCAAAGTGGATGTAATAAAATAAATAAATAATTAAATAATCATATTTGGACTCTAAGGTTGAGACACCTTAATCCCAACATTGTGGACCACTTGTCGAAGACCTATCGAGAGTCAAAACTCTATCATCTGCTCAAGGCCCCAAGACCCATATAACTAGTGCATCACCTAAACTTCTCTATGCTCACTAGCTTCATCAATAGATTTACGACATTCACCAAAGTATCAACTTTCTCTGCCTTCACCTTTTCATCTTCCACCATATCATGAACAAAATGTAACTATACTTCAATATCAATGAAAATGAGAAAAATTAATTACATGTACTCATTTCTCTTAAGGGACTGAAGTTGAGCCTAATTGGTTGTTCTCCAATGAATTTAAGGATTGAAAATGATTCCTAGTTTGTATGTTTAACATAGTGAACACAATTTATTACATATCACATACATGAAACAAAAGCATAAAGCTAAACACAATTAATTATTGAACAAAATATCACATATATATGAATTTCTCAATGTACTTGTTGTCAACACTATAGAAAAACATGGTGTCAGTGTACATTGAGGTGGCTGAGGGATATTTTCTCTTTTAGATCGTGTCATATTGAGAGTGGTGAATCCTCTCCTCTACACTAATTAATTATTTCATATGTAGGTTTTAGTGAATGCATGACCTAATTAGATTCTCAAGACTCTAGGAATATCTAAAGCACATACCACATTGTTCTTTTAGATAGTTTGGTTAACTCTCTTCCTGGGTCATTTATGTGATGTGTAGTTGATAGTGTTGCATTTCAATGAGGGTTTTGGGTGGACTTTGCAGGAATGACCCTATGGGACAAAATGAACCTCACCATTGGATCTAGATGGGCTAAGAAACAAAAATTGATATAAAATTTGCCCCATTTTGGTTACAATTGAAAAAAAGGCAAAAACATTTTAGTTGATGGTCGTGATGGTTGTCAAATTTGGGCACAATGTCTACAGAAAATAAAAAATATGATATCCCATTGACACAAAATGTGTACCTGCAAAAAAAATATGAATTAAAAAAAATGATTTACATTGGGGGTTCTTTTTGAAAAAAAAGCGTTGAAAAAAACTATAAAATTTTGGGGGGTCACAAGACCCCATCCCTGTGCCCCTTGTGTAGTCTGTGAAAGCTGAGTATTGTGATAACATATTGTTGTCACTAGTACTACGACATCAATACATCCCAGTTAGGGGTAGATAGGCCTTGCTCGCCAATGTCGACACCCTGGTCTATGGGCCCCACCACCACCGCCTAGCCCTTTGGGGATTAAATAATAAAAAAGTCACCCAGTTAAAAATAAAAAACTAGCAATTGCACCTTGGTGTGCAATGGGTATGCCAAAGAGGTTTGGAAGGTCAATTAAGAAAAAATTTGGTCTTGTTTTTTGCATACACGTGTTGTACATGAGGTTGATTAGTAGGGAGAGATATGTAAAAAAAGATGAATAGACAATGAACACGAGAGAGAGAGAGAGAGAGAGAGAGAGAGAGAGAGAGAGAGAGAGAGAGAGAGAGATGTCTAGGATGAGGGAGAGGGAGAGAGAGAGATGGATCAATAGAGAGAGAGACATGTCTAAAGATAGAGGTGAAGGGAGAAAGGAAGATAAAGGTAGAGATGAATGTAAAGTGAGAGGAGAAGAGGGAGACAAATATATAAAGAGATAGAGTGATGCAGAAGGAGAGATAAAGATTGAAAGACAAACAGATATAGAAGAAGAGGGAGAAAAAGAAAGAGATAGATCTAGTGAGATAAAGTGGTAGAGATAGAAGGAGATATAAAAAGAGGAAGAGGGAGAGGGAGAGGGAGAGAGATAGATAGATAAATAGAGAGACAAATGGAGAGTAGACATAGAGATATGAAGGGGAGAAAAACAGGGAGAGAAAAAGAGAAAGAGGGAGAGATAAAAATATATGGGAAAAGAAAGGGAGATTGTGATAGAGATAGAGAGATAAGGGGAGAAGAGGGACTGGGGGAGGGATAAATAGAGAGATAGAAAGAGAGGAATGAGAAATAGAAATAGAGATATAAAGTAGGAGAGGTGGAGGAAGAAAGGGAGAGAGGGACTGATATAGAAAGAGATAGATACAAATCTAGATAAAGAGTGGTGGGGAGAGGGATATAGAGATTTATAGAGAGATAAAGGTGAAGATATGGATAGAAAAGGGATAGAGAGGGGAATGGATTGAGATAAAGAGATAAATAGACAGATAGAGATATAGAGAAGGAGAGATGGATGAATAAGAGAGAGAGAGGTAACGATAAGGGGATATAGATAGTGAGGGGGAGGAAGAGATAAGAGACAGAGATTAAAGGTGATAGAGATAGGTAATATTTAGAGGTAAAGAGAGACAAAGACATAAATAAAGAGGGGAAAAAATAAAGAGATAGAAATAGAGACAAAGATAGAGAGATAAAAAAGGGAGCTCGTGATATATATGAGAGAGAGAGAGTGAGATATAGAAAGATATTTAGAAGGAGATGTCTATATTAATGGATAGAGAGGGAGAAAAAGGGAGTGACATAAATAGAGAGGAGAGAGAAGTGGAGTTATATAACTTGAGAAAGATAAAGGGGGTGAGAGAGAGATGGAGAGGGTCCCTATGTGAGCTTTACAAGATCAACTAGGCAATCCATGGTTGATATCATCCTAGAGGCATGCAATATATTTGAAATGTTTACAGCCATTAGATGGAAAAACAATAAAATAACACAAAATTTTATTTAAATTCTCCAAATATATTAAATGATATAATTTAAAGGTGGCAACATGGATAGAAAGGGATATATAGGGATATAGAATGAGGGGGATATAGAGATTTATAGAGAGATTAGGGTTAAGGGTTACGGTTATAGTTAATTAGAGTCAGGGTTTGATCATGGAAAGAGTTTAATTATATTTAGGTTTAGGATAAGAGGTCAATTAGGGCTATGATTCAATTACTTTAGGGATAGATTTAAATTAGGATTAGGGCTAGTGCTTATTAATGGTAAAATTAGGGTTCAAGTTGTAGTTAAGGATTAATTATAGGGTTATAATTAAGCTTAGGGTTATGTTATGGTTAGGTCTCAATTATGATAAGATTAGGTTATTTGTAGGGTTCAATTAGGTATAGATTAGGGATATTGTCAAGGTCAGCATTTGATTGTGGTACGGGTTTAATTATAATTAGGGCTAGTATTATATTTTAATTTGGGCTAGAATTAAGGTCATTATTCATTTACATTAGGGTTAGGGTTAAATTATGATTAGAGTTCAATTAGGTTATGGTTTTGGGATAAAATTCAATTATGATTAGGTTTAAAACCAATATATGTATATTATGAGGTTTGCTAATGGAGTTCTAGATTAGGTTTTTGGTTAGAGATATAGTTAGATATAGGGTTATTTATTACGTTAGGCTTAAGGTTAGGATTCGGGTTAAGACTATAGTTAGAGATATTATTAGAGATAGTATAACAATTATGATATTTTTGTTGAAGAATGAGGTTATGGTTACTATTACGGTTAGGTTTAGGGTTTACATCATGGTTAGGGTTAGCGTTAGGGATAGGGTATGGTTAGGGTTATGGTTTAATATTAAGGTGAGGGTTAGGGTTAGGGTTAGGGTTTAGCGTTAAGGTTAGCATTATGGTTAGGATTTATATCAAGCTTAGGGTTAGGGGTGGATTATGATTAGGGTTAGGGTAAGGATTTTAGTATACATATTATTTTAGGTGATGACCTAGAGAGGAGAGGGAGAGAGAAGAGGAGAGAGGTGAAAGGGTTGAATTATGATAAGTGTTTAATTAGAATTAGGGTTTGTGCTAGAATTAAATTAAATTAATTTTTAATTAGTGTTAGGGATAAGTTTATGCTAGTGTTCACTTATGGTTAGATTAGGGTTCAAGTTGTATTTAGGGTTTCATTCTAGGGTTAGAGTTTATTTTAGGGTTACGTTATAATGGTTAGGTTTGAATTATAGTAAGATTAGGTTTGGGGTTAAGGTTTCGAAACATTTAGGGTTACAATTTTAGGATATCCTTGGGGCAAGGGTTTGTGTTAAATTAGGGTTAGGATTAATGTAATGTTATGATTAAGGTTACAATTATATGATAAATTTAGGGGTTATGATTAGGGTTCAAATATGGTTTGAGTTATAGTTTAATTAGCATTATGGTTCAAGGACAATTATGGCTTCAAGTTCTAGGGTTACAGTTTAATTTCTTAGGGTTTTATAAGAACTTAAGAGTGCAAGTAATGTTTGGGTTAGTGTTAGGGTTCAATTTTGTTTAAGATTTATGATGGATTAGATTCTATTAGTTCAAGGTGACAATTTAATTTAATGTACAATTAGGTTTAGATTTAGGGTTTAACTTGTTTAAGGTTTTATAAGAAATTAAGAGTGCAAGTAAGGTTTGGGTTAGTGTTAGGGTTCAATTTTGTTTAAGATTTATGATGGATTAGATTCTATTACTTTAAACACATTTAATGAGGGTATACTGATTAGAAATGTGATGACCTAGTAAGACACTAACAAGGGTTTTATAATTTAAAAATCATTAAAATAGGATTAGTAAAAGGCTCAATTCAAGGTTTAGGTTTAAGGTTAAATGTACTTGACTGTTAAGGTTAGGGTTCATTCTAGTATAGTGTTTAATTTGGTTTTCAAGGTCAATTGTTTCTATTTCTTTGATTCTCCATGACTGAAAGATTTAGATTTGATTTGATTTAGGGAAATATTTTAAGGGACCTCTTGCTCTATTTTTCTTTCTTTTTATAGATTATAGTGTGTTTTGAAACATTAACTCAAATAATTATTAGATAATTAATCTTGAAAGAATTTATAATAGTCACATGTCAAGCCTTAGTATTGAATTATTTCTCTTTAAAAATTATTATTCATAGAAAGATATGGATTTGTTGTCACACTTTATTTTCTAGCCATATTTGTTCACTTTCAAAGAATTCATAAAAGATTATATATGATAAAAAGTAAAAAAATAGATTTTTTAAAAATAAATATCATATTTCTAAATATGGAGAAAAATTGATATAATATCATTTTATTTTTAAAGGCAAGTAATAGATATTTTTTTTAAAAAAAATTGTTACTATATTTTGACACTTATAAATATGAAAAAGTGCTTTTACATAATCTTAATTTATTTCAGTACTTATTTTGAATTATTATTATTATTATTATTATTATTATTATTATGTTTGATTAGACTGACCCTAGACCTTCCCCATTTTTATGGAAGGCCAAGAGTCACGGCTTAGAATTCATTTTAGATGTCCCTATTGGGAATTGAAGTTGGGTCTCCATAGTGAGAACCCAATGTTTTAACCAATTAAGCTCAACCCCTTGGACGAAAAATATATTATTTTTGAATTATGTGTGTAACTCAAATAATAAATATTTTGCATAACTTTCTAGCTTAATTAATGAAAGTGATGACCTTTACTTTTTCTTTTTTTTTTTGATGTAGAAACATTATATTTTTATGATTAACATTTAGAAACACAAAAAATATTTTTCATCTTTTTAAATTGAAAAATATATTATTTTTAAAATATTTGCATTATATTTTTATGATTAACATTTAGAAACACAAAAAATATTTTTCATCTTTTTAAATTGAAAAATATATTATTTTTAAAATACTTGTGTAATTCAAATAATAAATATTTTGCATAACTTTGATTTTTCAAATTTTATGAGATTTTTTAAATTTTAGAGATCACTTAAATTAATTAAAAAAAGATTTTATGAGATTCTTAACATCCTTTAAATAGTAAATAAAATGTCTACAATATAATATGATATTTTTATCCCAATTTTCCAATGTTTTTTTTGTGTGATATTGTTATCTTTGAAAAAAAGGAAAAACATTTTTAATCTTTATCATATATTTAAAACAAAAATCCTATAATAATTTAATTAGTTTTTTATAGAAAATTATTTGCCCTGCATTTTGCATGCATCAAATAACAATCTAAACCCCATATACATGGAATATAAACAATATAATATAGAATTGTTTTTATTTTTTGTCTGCATCTTATGCTCACTTGCCCATGAATACTCCATAGGGCATACGGATTTTAAAATAAGACTCTAGAAGATAGCCGAGGGTTCCATCGGGAATCTTGTCGGCAACAACAATGGGAGCCATAATAAACACAATGAGATTCGATCTCTTGACCTTGACAAATTCAAATTAGCTTCAAAGCTATCAGAGAAGCTTCAACGATTGCCTGCAGTGAATTTGCTCTGCAGCAAATGGCCTTATATGGCATTTGAAAGGCACAGATCATAAATTAATTTCAATGAAATTTCGTGTCCGTGACATCAATGACTGAAGAGCACCTTTTATTTCAAGCGAGATGAAGTGGGGAAAACATGGAACGACATACACTAAATGGAGAAATATATAATCAATCAATAATAAAATTATATATAATAATATATTAGTAAGGTTAAATATATTAAATTATTAAAATATTAAAAATTTAGAGATTAAGGTTTTAATAAATAATTTAATATTATGCATATTATTGACAAATATTATTAAGTATTTAATTATAATCTAAATTATATTTATAAAATAAATGAAATACAATATTATTTATCCTTATCATATAATATTAAATCTATATAATACAATAATATAATCTAAAATATTTTATAAAGATTAATATATTAATTATAAATAATTTATTAATAATAATATTACCAAAAATATATAATAATAAATATATTATTAAAAATTATATTTAAAAAAATTCATTAAATAATTATTAATTGAAATTAAGATTATTAATAATTTTATGACTATAATTTAAATAAATGATTATAAGGTAATTTATAATTCTTACTTATATTATAAATTTAATCTTAATTCTTAGTTATTAGTATAATTCTAAAATCATTATAATAATGATTAGAATTAAAATTAGGTTTTTTAATAAGAAATGGTGTTAGAATAAGGGTTAAAGTTAGGGTTAAAAATAAGGTTCAAATTATTTTTAAATTAAAGCTTAGAGTTAGATTAAATTATGTTAATGTTAGAATTAAGGTTATTGTGAAGGTTTGAATTAGTTATAGATATTATTGTAATTTTATTACTATGTTATAATTATAGGCACTCTCTATTATATTATTTCTAAAATATATTATCTCAATTTTTATTTTTACTCTTTGATCGGTAATAGGCCGTAGGATGTACATACCCTACCCCCTATGGGATTTGAACTTGTGACATCTCTTTCAAGAGAACATGTTCTCCACCACTAGGCCAACTCAGGCTGTACAAATTATCTCAAATTATTACCCAACCTACCCCTAAAGAAATTTTTTATTATTGCAATACTGAAAAGGCAAGTACTGGCCACTATGTGGCACTTGTTTTATGTTCAAAATGAAATAATATGGATCATTAATAAGTGTTGGCATAAATATTTTTCCATGATAGATCATGATCTTAAAGTTTGATGTAAATAAATTTAAGGAACAAAATTGAGAAACAAAGTATATCTATGAAATAATATGTTACAGGTGTAAAAATATTTATTGTTAATTTCGTTAGATAAAATAATTATAACAATAAACTAAATTTAAAATCTAATTTGTAATTTTGTAAATTAATTATAAATTATTTTAATAAAATAATACAAATTTTTATAATAAAATAGATAAAATATTTAATTTTTATAATGTTAACTTATATAATAATATTACATCTAAATAAATTATCTTTCAATGTGTCTTTCAAATAAAATATTTATATGATTTTACATGATGTTATAATAACATGTGTTGTGAGCTCTCTCTATGTCATTAATTATCATTGATGTAAATATAAGGGGGGGAGAGTTAGAGATGGACAGTCTAATGTCGATTGGTGGTACAAGTATTTCCATCAATGTCAAAGGGGGATATTGTTCCAAATATGAGTCTATGTTGTTAGTGGTGTCAAATCTGTCATGAGAGATGTTTGTGTTGTCATTGATGTCAAACTTGTTTTCATGTGAGATTGTTTGCAGTTTGTATGATGTTGTCATTAGTGTCACTTGTGTGTATTGATGACAAGGGTGAAGAGGAAGTTATAGATATTTAGTTATGTTTGTTGCTTATGGTCTGGAAATGAGTCTTTAGATGTTGTTATAGTGTCTACTGGTGATATTGACTGAGTATGTGATGTTTTCAAAAGGTGACAACAGTGAAAGCTAAAATATGCAAGAACAAGTATTTAAAGTCTTTATTGAAGAATGCTTTGCATTCCTTCACTTTTGCAATTGATTTCTTCTAGTTATAGATTTAGTGTTTATGATATGTGGATGTTGCACTATCATGTTTCTAGGTCCTTGGTTGTTCGAGTGGTGAAGTTGGTTGTTGCAACATACAATAAGTTGGTCACAAATTTTTCGTAATTAATTAGTTTGTTTAATAAGGGTTGGATTTGAATTAGGTATAGAGTGAGGTTTATGGTTCAATTAAGATTAAAAAAATATATGTTCCTCAAAATGAATCTTTCTTAACGTATGATGTCTATAGTCTCAATGTCGATGTCAAGAAATTGATGATGTATTTATACCTTTTAGGGCCAAATGTAATCTAATTCTGATAGAATATTTATTCATTTAATTATAAGTCTATTATTGAATTTTCAATGTCAATAAATTGATAAAGTATTCATACTTTTTAGAACCAACTATAATTTAATTTTGATAAAGTATTTATAATTATAAGTCTTTTGTCGATTTTGTAATATTATAAATTACTATCGGCCTAACCATTGCACCTTATTTAGGTGCAAGCACTAGTTTGTAGGATTCCTCTTAGATACCTCTTCAATAACCACTTATCATTAATACGTAGAAAGTGAAACACAACCATTTCACACTATTATGCCCTTGAGGTCTAATGGTTTTCTCTATATCATGGAGCTCCTAAATTCAAGTTTCAACATGGTAAGAATAAGAATAATAACAAATGTGGGTATTGTAACTGCTACTTACTAATTACAAGTGAAACCTTTTGTCATAAAATTAAGTGTTTAACTAGACATTTTAGAGTTTATAAATTTTTCTTATCTTTTGATTTGTCTTCTTTAGACTTTATTACGAATTTCACTTATCATTTTTAAAATATATACCAGAAGAATATTTTTAATAAAATATATCAATTCTTAACTTAAGAGAGCATTAAGGGTGAGATTAGATAGCATGCAATAAGATAAATTAAAAAAATAAATTTAAAAATTATTAGTTCATATTTCATGAGCAATAGTTTGTTATAATCTATCTCATAAGACCATGAATGATATAGCTATCATTCATTGGATCTATATTATGCTTAAAGGCGAAGCATTAAATTTTTTGAACCATGTTAGTACTTTTATGTGGCAAGTCTATAGCTAAAACATGATCCTAAAAATAAAAAAGACAACCTAAATTTATAGACTATTTATTCATAAAATAAATTTAACCTTTAGGCCTTACCTTATGCAATAGATATAATCATATTTTTAGAATGCAAAATGTATGAAACTGTAAAATTACACCTTTAACATTTCTACCCTTAAACTTATTTCCATTTAATATAATTTTATAATGAAATCAATAATATTTTCCAATACTAAATATGCTCTCACTATTCATCCCCTTCCTTCTTGGCCTATTTCAATAATTTTTAGAAGTGATTTCCAACAAACAATGAAGTGCAATTTACCTAGGGAGAAGACATTGATTCTGTGAACTTCGCGGGAGTAAATAATTTAATAATTAACTTATAAGATTAGTTGGGATTGATAATTAGATTAATTATTGAATTCAATTTGGGATTTAAATAATTTAGCCAAAATATTAGAATTTTATGTTTGTTTAGATGAAGATTTTATATTTTACAAATTAATTATTTTTTGACTTAGATGTTCATATATACAATTGTGTAATCAATCTTTATTTGACCTAACTAGATGTGGAATACTAGAGTCCACTTACCTTGAGTTTTGAAATCTAAATATGCACAAGGATAGGTAGGCTTTAGAAACACCATGTTGGGCAATCTATTAAATTGTGAGGATATAATTATCCTTAGTCCAACAAATAATTAAACAACTTTACAACACCAAAAAAATAATCAAAACATTATGAAAGCATGTATGATTCTAAGATGACACAAATTGATATAATTCTCTAATAATATTGCTAAATTTCTTTTGTCCATTTTTACACATCAAATTTAAGATATATTCAATTAATTTTTATATGATTTGAAATAAATAGATAAATATATTTTAATATAATATAACAAAACACACAAATTAAAACAAACATAAAATTAAAATTAAAATTTGATTTAAAAAAAAATGAAATTCAAATACACAACTACAAAACTAACCTAAATCAATTATACATCTATGAATCTAACATAAATAAAGACAAACAATCCATCACATGAATATAGACTAGCAAAAGCTTATTACAGACCCTATGAATAATTTTTTTGGAGATTTGATCTTCTCTAATGTATTTTATCATTTCATTGCCCAACACTTAAATTTGGAGAATAGAGACCATTTGTCTAGCATTCCAAATAATTTGGAAGAATATGATTTGACATAAAAGAGACTCCTAAGAGTATTATGTCTGATATTTCGAACAACAAATGGAATAAAAACAAACTTTTCTAGAACGCTACAAAATCAAAGAAAGCGGTTATATTTATGTGCAAATCCCTTCCTTTTGAAGTCATGCACACCAAAATCTCTAACATAATGGAGTTGTTCATGTTGGAACGACTTAAATCACACACACTAAGCTTATCTTTCTAGGATTACATTTCTAGGCTTAATATGTTGCTTAATAAATGTTGTCACACTAAGAATACATTTCTAAGATTAAAAGTGTTAAACACTCAGAGTTGACTAACATCTTCTAGACTCAATATGTTGCTTAATGTGTGTACTTTAAGATGGGCTCATTTTTGTTCACCAAATCTTTCACTCTCTCACCTTGAATTTATGTCATGGATTTATCTTCACTATCATTAATTAGCCAGTATCCAAAATGAAGAAATATCTAAATCAAGAATGAATGTCCAAGGAAAAAAATAATATTGTTGGAATGTTGTAAATATTAACAACTTATTCTTAATATTTCTTCAGATTTTGTTACCTTTAAATTTTGGCTCTTTCATTCATCTTTCTGGTGGCCTAAAATAGCAGTTCAAAAATTCACACAGACAAAGCCTCAAACAACAGATTAACTAGGGGAAGAGTACCAATAGATAACATAGTTCCAATAACCATCACCTTATTGCCATGTTGACCCCCCAAAACATAAAAAAAATTGTCAGTACATAAATATAAAAATACTAGTAAATATTTATTTTAACACCAATACATGTTCACAAATGAATTAGTAGTTGACAAAAAAAAGTAAAAAAATTAAACAACTATTGGTACATTTCCTATTTTAATACAAAACAACTTGCACAAATAATAAACATTTTTATTTTTTAAAAAACTTAATGTTTACATTTGCCACTTTATGCAAGTGGCTAAAAAGTAAAAATGTACTCCAATTACAATTACATATGCACAGATATTTGTACATTACATGACATAAAAACAATCAACTTTAGACTTCTTAGACACTCAATTGTACATTCTTCCGAATATCACTTCACAACTTCATGCATTAAATGGATCTGCATTTGGTACCTGCATTTGCAACAACTATTGTAAGGCTCCCCACTAACTAAGAATTTGCATAAAATCAAATTAAAAAAACCAAGTTTCATTCAAATCATAGAAGAAAACTGAACAATTTGAAGCAATGGAGGACTGCATATTTAATATGACATTACCGACTATTTCCCACAAAAATTCAAATTTGAAAATAGCTAGCTACCACAATCGAATGCATTGAACATTAGAGTTTTATTGTAAGACATAATTTTTCGTGTCACTTTCATTACAATCCAATTCATTGCATATTCCTAAGCTCTACAAATACTCTTTGCACATTCCTTATACAAGGGCACACATTCAGGTTGGTACACATAGAATAACTAAATTCCCTCTGTAGTCAACCTTAAATGCTATAAATATTTCAATTGAAATTAGACTATTTTCAATAAACCAACATTTCTTTCAATATATTCAGTGTAAATAATATTAATAGCCATATTGGATGTCCAAGGATGGGTTAGCTCTTTCATAGTTGCATTATGCTTTGTCTATTGAAGATTTCTTTATATGTGGTTTATAGCTACATTTCAATAATCTCTTACAGTTTAATAATGCTGAAATCCTCATAGAGAATGACAAAACAATTGAATATCTCTTTGTTTTCTTTGAAACCCCTTCATTATTTATCATTTAATTTTATGGGTGCACTGTTAAATGGTGTCTCTCTATTTATAATGCCAGAATAATTACACCAAATGCAAGAAAAATTGATTATTGTTTATAATTATTCGAAACCCTTTCATTATTTATCATTACAATAATGTGTATGCCTGATAATATTACTTACAGTGACTATATAATGACTATAAGGTTGTTGTCCACACACACACACACACACACACACACACATACACGTTATCGGCCACTTGACACAAATTACTGCCAACTACATTGCCCTAAAAACTTTGGGAAATGAAGATTTTTTGAGGCATTTCCATTGTTTTCTCTGCCTTCAATTTGTTAATATACTCACTATAAATAATATTATTAGGCATATAATATATTACTTCCAATAAATTTCATCTGAGAAATACAACAACATTATTCAATCATTAGTCATTTGAGAAATGAATCTGCATCTTAATAATATATCAGCAATATCCAGTTTTTAATCACATCACAGTTACATCTTTCACTCATACATCTCGTGCTTCTAGTTTCTCTCCTTGTTATATAATGTTTCAAGTTTTGTACCTGTGTGTGTGTGTATATACACACACACAATACCATTTTATTTTGTTGAAACATGTTCACTGATGTAATTGTTCATTATCTAATAGAATATCAGCAATATCTAATTTTCAATCGCATCATAGTTACATACTTAACTCCTGCATGGTTGTTTCGAGTTCTCTGGCTATATGGTTATTGTCTATATTATCAGGCATACCAAAATAGAGACACAATACCATTTTATTTTGTTCAAACATGTTCAATGATGGATTTGTACCTATTGGTACCTATAGAAATTGATTTGTTTTTCATCATTTATCTCAATGATAACTTGGAGGTAATGTACAACCTCAATCACTATGGTAGCAGTCAGATTTGGAATTGCAATGAGAATGGTGTGCAAGCTAGGAGGAATTCTAGAATGAGACTGATAGCCAAATTGGGCCAGAGGTGTGTACCGCACCTAATTTCCAAGAGTAGAGTGTAGATTATTGTTTTGGCATGTGTTAGTGCATGTGGTTTCAACATTCTTGGATTTTATTTATTCAAATCTAAGAGGCATATCTGAAACTACATTGCAAATTGCAAGCCAAGAGCATGCATGGTAATCCAAGAACATGCATGGATGACAAAGGAGTTGCTCTTAAATTGGTTGGAACATTTTGCACGTTCAGTCCCTGGTGGAGTTTCAGCCTCACGTAGGGCCCTACTGGTCTTTAACGGTCATGGAAGCCATGTAGCCTTCAAGACAATTGAAGAAGCAAGGTGGATAGTATAGATTTGGTAACCCTTCCTGCTCATACAAGCCACAAACTACAGCCACTTGATTTCTCTGTATTCTCACCTTTCAAGAATTATTTCAAACAATAGAGGAGTATATGGATGTCAAAGTACCCACAAATTGTAATTGGAAGGGAAGAGTTGGAAACTCTTGCGAGCAAGGCCTTTTCCCAAGTATTGACACCGGCTAATATAATTAGTGGCTTCTGTAGAACAGGGATTTGGCCACTTGACCAATCCGCATTATAGAATGATATGAGGCCAAGTGAGGCATTTGAGGTTGCAATTGATATAGAACCAACTATTGGAATAGAACACGATGCCACTTCAAAGGATGAAGAACTAGAGTATATAGCAGCAGAAGATTGCTTGCGGTTGGTTGTTTATAATGAGGAAGACATTCAAGATTTTGTAAAATGCCATAGCGGAACACAATCAATGGTTGAGGTTACAAGCTTGACACCACAAACTACTGAACCAGGTCTGCCCTCATAAACCAGCTAGTTAAATGAGGGTTTGGAAAGTACATCAGCAAGCATGTCTTTGCCAACACAAGCTATCATATCAAACTAGACCCAATAAGCAACCAACTGTGATGATGTAACCCTTTCCATGCTAATTCTGACAAAAAATGATCCAGCAGATGTGATACATTACTTCACTAATGTAGTCAACTGGGAGCAACAAGATGGTGTTGATTGTGAAGACAAAATTAACATAAGTGAAGATGAACCTGAGTTTGTGCCATGTACACAAGAGTATGGGCAGCAAGTTCCAAGGAAAATCACTAGATTCTTAAGACTTCCAGTGCAAAGAATGTATCAATCTTCACATGGAGGTAGGAAAGGGGTACTACATCTTCGTAGCCAGTCACAGGTCTTGATAGCTAATGAGTACATTCAAAGGGAAAAAGATAAAGAGGCTTAAAGGAAAAGAGATGAGGAATTGGCATAAAAAAAGAAGTGATAGACAAGGAGCCTATGAGGGTGGAAACACTGGCCAAAAAATTGCAGGATTCTCAAAAAAAGTTCATTCAACGATAAGAGAAGGAAAAGAAAGATGCAGAAGCGAAGCTTGAGAAGATGAGGATGAAAGCTGAAAAGGTAGCCAAGCGTGCAAAGAGGATGAAAGATGTGGCCACATTCGTAGAACCTCTACCCATCTAACACCCAATTCTCATGGAAATGATGAACCTATTATCCCCAACCTTTGTAGCTATTAATACTATGCAAGTTGGCAGTGCACCTGGATCCTCAGACACCATGCAACTTACTTCAGGTGTAAATCGGGCATTTCTTTCTCAAATAGAAAGTTGCTTACAAACCCCTCCCAGCCAAGAAAACATCATTGTTGGGCTAGACCCTAGTAGGCAGTAGTCTATTGGGGTTGGATTTGTGACACCTCCTTCATTTAATACCCATATGGAGAATTGATCGAGTCTGTGATCATTTATATTTTGTGGGCCCCCTGAAAAAAAGATTTTGAGTTTCGATATAACTGTGATGTGATTATAGAATGACATACTACCATATTTTGTAATGTTTTCATAACTCTGTTGTTTTCAGATATCTCAGATGGATAGTCTAATGAATTGATGGTGTTCTTGTAAATCTCATATGTTTTTTTTTGTGATATGATATTTCTCATATCTCAGTTCAACTGATCTTATATATTTCTCACTATCAAAACAGGCCACATAAGTGTTCAAATTGGTCACTATCAAAAAGGCCATATCAGTGGCATTTGATGATTCAGATGCCACTGATATGTCCTCTTTTAATAGTGAGAAATTTTAACACTTATAAGTGTTCAAATTGCAGTCGTCATATATAAATTGCAATATCTAATATGTCTACTAGATCATTGCATCGAAATGATAAAAGGAAGTGTCCTAATTGTAAAAAGGTACCAAACAAAGAACTATTTTCTAGTGCCTTACTAGATCATTGCCAAAGTATAGTCTCACAAAGAGAAGATTGAAATATAAACAATTCACAAAATGCATTTTCTACTAGATTTATTTCTAATGTGAACTGAGTGTGTTTCTTGCAGCCATATGAACTAAGTGAGGAATTTAAACAAATTGAAGCATAAACAATTTATAAATTGAAACATAAACAATTTAGAAATTGAAACATAAACAATTCACAAATTGAAACATAAACAAATCACAAATTGTATTGTCTACTATATTATTACCAAAGTAAATTCATTGACTTTACCTAGAGGAAGGCTTGTTGTCTTTGACATAGTGACTCCTTATCATGTTTGTAATTGCCTGCCATAACAATCACAACAAAATGCAAAACAAAATAAAGTGTTTTAAGAAACACATTTAATAAGAAATGTATAACTACCTAAGATATCTACACAAATTAATATAAAATGTAAGCACTAAAGGCATAATCTCCAAAGAATTCAAGTGTTTTAACAAACACATTTACATTGATATGATGATCTTCTACAAGTATGGTTCTTCTCTCGATGCTCTAGCATGCCTACAAAAAATAGTAATAATCAAGGGTAGTGTAACGTTGTAACAACAAATCATCCATAGATTATTGAATGCAGAACAACTTTTTGACCGTCTTTAACATTTGACAACATGTATACAATCCTTACAAATTCATACATACATATTCAAATGCATAAGTACATACATATACATATCCACCTACATACATATGCACATGTACATAGAATTGCACATATGCACATATGCACATATACATACATATGCATATGTATAACATACATACATATTGCAAACAAATAGTTGCATAACGAATGTGCAAAGGGAATTTGCAGAACTCAAAATTATGGAATGAATTGGATTGTAATGAAAGTGACATGGAAAATTTTGTCGTATAATACAATGTGAATGTGCAATGCATTCGATTGTGGTAGCTAGATATTTTTAAATTTGAATTTTTGTGGGAAATAGTCGGTCATGTCATATTAAATATGCAGTCCTCCATTGCTTCGAATTGTTCAGTTTTCTTCTATGTTTTGAATTGTTCACACTATAATGAGTCAATTTCACATTATATATGTATGTTAAAACAATATAACGAGTCAAATTCACAATATAATTAAATAAATAATGTGGAGTCAGGTTGACACTATAAGCCCTCAAGTTCACACTATAATGAAGCAAAGAAACTTGAATCAAGTTCACACTATAATGAAGCAATTAATTTGTAGTCAAGTTCATACTATAAACCCTCAAGTTCACACTATAATGGAGAAAAGAAAGTGGAGTCAATTTCACACTATAATGATTAAAAATCAAATCCATTTCTGCATGTACCAATGAGTACAAATCTATCATTGAAAACCTTTGAACAAAAAAATTGTTATTGTGTGTGTCTACACACACACACATATATCTTTGTGTGTGTGTGTGTGTGGACAATAACCATATATGTATGTGTGTGTGTGTGTGTGTAGAGAATAACCATTTAGGCACATTAAATTGTAAGAGCATTGAAATGAAACTGTAAACCGCATACAAAGAAATCATCATTATACAAAGCATAATCTAGCTACGAAGGATAATAAACCATCATTGGACATCCAATATGAGTGTTAATATTATTTACAGTGACTATATTGAAAGAAATGTTGGTTTACTAAAAATAGTATAATTTAAATTGAAAGATTTATAACATTTAATATTGACTATAGAAGGAATTTAGTGATTCAATGTGTACCAATTTGAATGAGCACCCTTGAATAAGGAAACTATTGTTGATTGCAGAAAGTTTTGTGGCTATATGGTTATTGTCCATATACATTTACACATTTATATAGACAATAACCATATAGCCACAGAACTCAAAACAACAATCATTATAGACCATATTATGCTATTTTGTGTGTTTCTTCATGTATACATATACACTTATATATATATATACACACATACATATACATGTGCATGTACATACATGTACACATGTATATATATTTGTGTGTGTGTGTGTGTGTGTGTGTGTGTGTAGATATGGACAATAACCATATGTATAGGAATAGAACTTGAAACTGTAACAAGGAGACAAACTAAACGCATTAGATGCAGGGTTAAAATATGTAACTCTGATGTGATTGAAAACTGGATATTGTTGATATTCTATTAGATATTGAACAATTCCATCATTGAAAATCTTTCAACAAAATAAAAATGCTACCATGTGTGCTTGTATACATATATGTAGAGAGACAGATCATTGAAATGAAACCTTCAATACCATTGAGATAAATGATGAAAAAACAAATCAATTTTTGCAAGTACCAATGAGTACAAATCCATCATTGAAAATCTTTGAACAAAATAAAATGGTGGTGTATATATATATACTCACACACATATACATATACATACACACACACACACACACACACACACACACACACACACACACACACACACACACACACACACACACACACACACACACACACACACACACACACATTTGTGTGTGTGTGGAGAATAACCATATAGGTACAAAACTTGAGACATTATATATCAAGGAGATAAAGTAAAAGCGGATATTGTATTAAGATTCAATATTGTATTAGATATTGTTGATATTGTATTAAGATACAGATTCATTTGTCAAATGACTAATGATTGAATGATGTTGATGTATTTCTCATATGAAATTGATTAGAAGTAATATAGTGTATGCCTAATAATATTATTTACAGTGAGTATACTAACAAATTGAAGGCAGAGAAAATAATGAAAATGCCTCAAAAAATCTTCATTTTCCAAAGTTTTTAGGGCAATGTAGTTGGTGTTAATTCATGCCAACTAGCCCATAATTTGTATGTGAGAACGTTGTTATATGTCAATAATAACACACACACACACACATATGTGTGTGTGTGTGTGTGTACATATATATATGTATGTATATATGTATGTATATAAATATGTGTGTGTGTGTAATATATGTATATGTATATATATACATATACATGTATATGTAAATATATATGTATATATGTATATATGTATATATGTACATATACATGTATATGTATATATATATACATATAAATATGCATATATACATATGTATACATATTCATACATATACATATACATATACATATACACATACACATACATATATACATATATATACATATACCCACACACACACATATATATACATATATATGTATATGTATATGTATATGTATATGTGTGTGTGTGTGTATGTATATATATCTATGTATATATGTATACATCGATAGATATATATATATATAGATATATATACATATATATAGATAGATAGATATATATACATATATAGATATATATATATACATACATATATACATATATACATATACATATACATATACATATATGTATATATATACATATATGTACATATATACATATATGTACATATATGTACATATATACATATATGTACATATATGTACATATATACATATATGTACATATATGTATATATATACATATATGTATATATATACATATATGTACATATATACATATATATGTATATATATACATATATGTATATATATATATATATATATATATATACATATATGTATATATATATATATACATATATGTATATATATATATACATATATATATATATATATATATATATATATATATATATACGAGCATATATATGAGGACAACAACCTTATAGCCAGTATCAAGGATACACATTATTGTAATGATAAATAATGAAGGGGTTTCGAATAATTATGAACAATAATCCATCTTTTTTGCATTCTTTGTAATTATTTTATCATTATAAACAAAGAGACTATTTAACCATTCACCCATAAAATGAAATGATAAATAATGAAGGGGTTTCAAATAATTATGAACAATAATCATTTTTTTTTGCATTCTCTGTAATTATTTTGACATTATAAACAGAGAGACACCATTTACAAGTGCACCCATAAAATAAAATGATAAATAATGAAGGGGTTTCGAATAATTATGAACAATAGTCATTTTTTTTTGCATTCACTATAAAGATTTTGGCATTATAAATAGAGAGACGTCATTTAATAGTGTGTTAGTAAATAGATTTGTCACTACAAAATCTTCTACTATGTGCCCAATGGAGGAGTGACAAAAATTTCCCAATAGTTGGAGAGATCATTTTGTGGGACATGATCTTCCTCTGCATTTGAGAGGGGCAACTCCCTCGTATGATAGGAGTATTTGTATTTTCACAAATAATTAACCTTGCAAATGAAAACAAAAAATAACTACGAATGCATTTAGAGGAAATATTCTCAACAATCATATGATTGCCACTTGGATTCCATCGACTTTTAAACTCGTCACTATCAGCTTTAGACTACGCATGAGGAGAGAGTGATACAAAACATTTAATTTGCATAACGCTTATATATTTCAGAGATACCAAAGAAATTTGTAACGTTATATGACCTTTGTTTCATGAAATTGGGAAAGTAATTTTCAAGCTTGCTATTGTAATATCACATGATAATCACATAACATCAAGTAAATTAACACTTAACAATCATAGGAGCACTCCCAATCTGCCTTGTATTAAAAAATGATGAAATAATACAATTCAAAAATTTTAGTTGTCCCCAAAATTATAAAATCCAAAAAGTCCTTCTTCCATCTACCTTTCTAATAGTTATAGCCTCTCAAAATAACTACCTCATAACTAACTTGATTCTGAGTTAGCAACTAACTCATTTCTGTGCAAATTACAATGAGTTAATAACTAGCATATTCATGTGCAGAAAAAGTCAACCTGTTAACCTTGACTCCATGCTATGGAAAATCACAACATACACGATGAAACTAGCAATAAACTAAATAATAACTAGGTATCACATAACAAAATAAAATATACAAAGATGCGAACATGGCATTGCTTTTCGATATCCCAAAAAGCATGCTAGCTGGTTATTTGCTTATATTGAATTGGTGATTTGGCCTTGAATGACTTGTATGCTTTAAGCACATCCACCATGAACTTGTACCTGGGAATGATCACATTATCCATTTTTAGTTTAGCAATTGCTTGATTATCCTAAATGTTAACCAAATCTTGATAATATGAAGGCATGTCACAAGCATCAAAAGCAACTGAAACAACACCAAGTCTTTTCATTCTATTTGCATCTGACACCTGTGCGTCTACTAATTCAGTATTAATTCTATCATGAAACTTGCTTAAGAGCAGTTGACTGTCCATTTTCTGAAATTTCTCTTTTCCTAATACATCACCAATGATATTCATTGTATCTTCTATTATCTTCATATTTGTTTGTTTACAAGCTATCAAGATTTTTTTATACTCATCCAAGTATTTCTTAATATTCTCCAATTTCCAACTTATACTTTTGCACCATGTATTGGATTGATTTTCTTCTTTATGAGAGAAAACCTTCTCGACAATGAGTACAATCATATCTTCTTTTGCTATCTTCTGGAATTTCTTCAAAGTATCTTGGCAAGACATTTCTTTTTCTTTAGCATTCTTCAATTATGTTGCAATCTCATGTTCCTACGCATCCAATTTTATATGAATATCCTTGGCCTTCTAAATAAAATCTTGTGTTTCAGACTTCATTTGATTAATCCACTCTTCCAGCATTATGTTCTATTTCTCACATTTGTGTATATCTTCCATCACTTTCTTCACAATAATTTCTCCGGTATGCACTAATGTTCAAGTTGAGGCCGACTCCAATTATGTATCTGAAGAATCCACAATATATTTGATGTAGGATAAAAGAACCTGAATTTGTTGCTTTAGTTGATCCTTTGTTTCCTTATCCTTATTTTCTTTGTCAACGAGAATAGCTGCTGAGATGTCATGTTAAAATCTACCTCACTAGCTTCACTTACATCTTTTTAACAATGGGCTGAGCTACTTCAACACACAAATTTCCCGATGATGGATTAATTCCCAATCTGGATGCAACTTTGGTTTTCTTGGGTTTGGTTGTCCCATGTACATTTGCAATTGCATCAAAACTAGGAGTTACCAGCTGAACATTCCTCTTCTTATTGTGTAAACTTAGTTGAAATGAGAACGATGAAGATGATAGCAATGATTCTTTATTTCTCACATATGCAGAGGTTAAAGATGTTAAATTATTTGGGAAAAATGGAGATTGGATTTCAGCATCATTCATTGTAGCTTATTCATGAATAACTAAATCACCATGTTGAGGAGATGAAATAATAATAGATGGTGAGGTGGAAAGAATTTGTTGACTTTTAATATTGGGAGGGTGTTGAAGTGAAACACTTTCCAGCTCATCTTCAAGTTCTTGGACAAGATTCACTGTTTTTCCTTTTATCTTCGATCTCTTTTTCTTAATGACAGTACTAACTTCACATGCTTTGGCAAGATCTTTCCCTTTTTTTGGATCTTCTCTATCATCACCTCTTTTGGAAATATTTTGGTGTGGACCCATCCCTAGACTAGATCTTTGTGAATTAGCTAGAATGGAAGAACTTCCCTATGCCCCATTTCTATCCTTTAAGGAATTAGCTTTATTTGAAGGTCTAGTTGTCGTACACTCAATCCTCTTACTTTTAACCCATTCAAGAGTCCTTCGAACCACATAAGCTGATCTTTCTTGAATACTCCTCATTTTTGAAATTGACCAATTGATGGGTGGAAATGGAAGAACTTGAATCCTTTCAAAGTACAAACCATCGATCAAATCAGATTCATCATCCTCAATGCCATTCACATTTATTTCAATTCTATAGCCAATTATTTGTTTGATAGAAAATCTCATCCAGTCCCTTTGCCACACTTCAAAATCATCTTCGCAGTCTTGCCAAAAATCTTCTATATCAGGAAAGTGTTCAAATCCGACATCAACCCATAACTCTCTTATAGCATATCCTTTGCTATCAAAGGGAAATCTCATTTCATAAGGATACATGTGAATCTTTGTTATAGACCTCTCGATACTTTGAGCAACTAAATTGCTCTCACAGCTATAATAACCAAGTCCAATGGGAAAAGAAATGATACCCTTTCTTTTATTCCGGCAAATTTTGTTGACTTGTGCAATCTATCGGCATACCTCGATGAGGATCAACTTATCTTCAACAAACCTTGGAAACATGAGAGGGTAGCCATCATAACCTCCTATCTGAATGTGTGTGAACTTTGGAAACTGTATAAAGTAACTACCATATTTCTAAATCAATAATGTTGCTTCTGAGGATATTCTGAGTCCAATATTTCCCTGTAGTTCTCTTACTGTCCACATAGTGAAAGCATCATTAATCCTCCTGAAGTGATGATAACTTTCCTCCAAGTGCAATTGTGGATTATAATTGTAAATCTGGGTCGCATCATCATAAACACCTTCAACATTCAATCCTGACCATTTCTTCATCCCAGCAATGGCATAGAAGAGGTACAATGTCATGTAGAAGTTATGATTGTCCTTTAGTTTCAGTAATTGATCGCAAAGATTATCGCTAATAATCTCAGCCCAATTAATAAATTGTAAACCCTCACATATGATATTAATGAACAAGAACATCCACCCCTCGAAGTCATTTGAGTCTTCATTTCCTGTGACCCGATTCAAGAAAATAACCATAATAGCAATATCTTCCATCAGCAGAGACCTGTGAATTATTTTAGGAAGTTGTTTTTTTCCTTTCCTTGGTTTTGCTAACCATTTTCTAGCTATGTTATTCAAACACTGGGTTTCATTATTGATAAAATAGTTTTCTACATATTCCATGTATACCTTTGTGAATTGATCTCTGAAAGGTAACCTAAAAGTTATAGCAATCGAAACTAGATCAAGTTTGGCGACCACATTACCTTCTGCCATCCTAATTTCTTTTGTATCTAGATTAAATACTTTCATGCATTTTGGAACTAATTCCAAACATTGCACTGATGTGGGATATCCTGCTACATGAGCTAATCCACTGTCTAATAATCTCTGAGTTGTCAAAGTTTTATCTTCCCTTTCCATTATTTTCCAGAAGTCTGCAAGACTTACATTTCCCAACTTGGTATCCCCAATATCTGAAAGTGAATATTTGAGAATGGGAGCATAATTGGGGCTATGGAACTTGTATTTCATTATGTCAAAATAAAAATAATGGCCTCACAGCTCTATTTTAATGAATATCCGCAACTTTGCCAAAACAGTTTATATACTCCATTCTTTGTCCTGAATGACATACAAATCTTCTGAAACAACTACAATCATGACATCAGGAGAAATAATTTCATCTCTATACTCTGATGAATGTCTATAACCTTGATTCAAAATTCTCTGCAATCATATATATGAGTAGTTGTAACTTCCCTCCTTTGAACTTTGCGGATTCTACCGCACATTTTGCGAGAATCACCTATACCTCTGTATCCCGTGGCTTTTCCTATGCTTCTACCATGATTTGCAATACATGACTACTGGGGAAGTTGCATCTACAACATATGATAGAAATCCTCTATCTCTGTGGTTTGACTAAATGTATATCTTGTGATCATTGCATGAAATTTGACCATTTTCATTAATGCATTTAAACAATTCATATGCTGCATCTGAGTCTTTGTATTATTGCATGTTATGTGGTATGCTATCAAATGCTCCATATTCTACCTTCCATTCTGTCAAACAAATAACACATGTTGTCTATGCATTTCATTCTGTATTCATGAGTACCAGAGGGGCTGCGATTATAACCATGCTTTAACAAATTGCCATTCACCATTCGTGGAATTCGGGTTTACACCTCCCACTACATATTTTTGGAGCATTATGTCATATAATTCATTTGTCTTGTGTGAACTTCCATGATTTGCAATATCATCTACCAGAGAAGCTGCAACTACAATGCCTAAAGTAATTCCTCTATCCTCTACATTTTGTTGAGTGTTCATAACGTTATCCAAACTTTTCTAATCTGCACTGTGACATGTGTACTCTTCTCTCCACATTTGGCAAGAAGCATTATATCAAATAGCTCGTATGTTATCTATGCCATCATGATCTGCATATGGACTGGCAACATTCCTTTATCTTTTGTGCTTTACTTAAACAGTGACAAGCTTGATGACTTCCCTATTGATTTGTGGCAAAAAGATCACCAATGACTTGTTAAAATTGCGGTTGGTTGCTCCAATCACCGCTGCCACTTAAGAGTACTTTTCCAAACCTTTTTCAGTTGTGTGCAATAGCTAGCCATATTGCATGTGTATCTTTCCCTCCTGGTTCAAAGCTTCCATTTTATCGTTGGCAAGGAGGATGCTAGCAAAGGTTGTTGAATTCGGCCTTATAGTTGTAGTTTTCACTTGCTAGATAGTCTCAAAATCATCTTCAATCACATACCACGAGACCACATTTCTTTAAGGGATTATGTCAAACAATTCAGAAGCTATCTATGCTTTACGAAGCATTTGTGTCTACCAAAATAAATGCAACTACAACATCTGACAAAAATCCTTTATCTATGTTGCTTAAACAGTTTCTACCTTGGTTCGCTGGCAAGAGTATGTAGCTTAATACCTTCTTTGATGCAATTCGTCAAATAGTTTGCCTACCTTGATTATACTCTACAATGCACATGTATTTTAACCGTGATGTATATCTATTGAAACCATGTTTCTTTAAGGCATTTTATCAGATAGTTTGCAGCCTATTTATGCCTTCCACATCCTACATACATCTTTGCATTTCACGACATATTTATGCTTCCTTATCTGTGTTTTATCAGCATGCCAATGCGTTATTTAATCTTATTCCTTCTGCAAACATAGTGAACAAAATGTTCTTATAACACTTTGGCAGATGTTGATACTTATTCCAGAGCTTCTATTTCAGCACAGGCAGGGAGGATGCTAGCGTGAGTGAGAGAGTCTACCAATGCAATGTGTGATGGAATCTTGACTCCACGTTGGCATGTGTATTTCCTTAGCAAATGTAACTTTAACCTCTAATGAAACCATTTCACCTCTCCAATACATTTGATGAACATTCATAACCTAGTATTTGAAGTTTTTTTCTTTTTTTTCTATTCTTTCCATTTGATAAAATTTATAAGAGGTTAAGAATGCTCATAAAGTGGACATTTCTAACCTCTTGACAAAGTGGGGCCCGCAAGGTTAAGAAATGAGGTTAGGAATTCTCACTTTTTGAGAATTCTTAACCTTTTTTTTGTGTTGAGAGAGGTTAGAAATATGGGTTAGAAATGCTCAAAATTTCTTGACAAAGTGGTTAAGAAATGAGGTTAATAACGCTCAAAAAGTGAGCATTTCTAACCTTTTGCTTCAACGAACTATCCTTTAGACCTTGGAAACCATTGATCACAGAGAGGAATGAAGAAAGAATGCAACCAATGTTTTTGGACAACTTTTTATTGCAATGATCAGACATATTAAAATAATTTAAAATATTAAATTATTATTTAAGAAATAATTTAAATATTTTAAATTTATTGCTTTGGCTGGAGAAAAATAACATAACTTTCAAACGGTAGGGAGTTGGATCCTGAAATTTGAAAAACGCATCAAAAGTAGGGAAATAGGTCCACACAATTATTTAAACCTCATGAAAAAGCCTAGGATGAGATATTTTAATCATTTTGGGGCAATAGACACCAAAAATTGAAAGTTTAAAATATGACAAATTATGAACTGGGTTCGGGTGAAAGTTGGCCACGTGATATAAAATGATGCTTAGATCATGACTGTCAACTGATTTCCCTTAATTTGTGATAATTTTCAAAATTCTTCCATTTTTTGTATTTTGATGCTTAGATCATGACTGTCAACTGATTTCCCTTAATTTGTGATAATTTTCAAAATTCTTCCATTTTTTGTATTTTGACTAGTAATGACCTTGGATGACGCACTCATTTCTTATGCATCAACACCCATTGGACATTTTCTTGATACTGAGACTACTTTGAAAAAGATATGTCAAATGTGGGGGCAACAACTAGCTCTTACTGGGGACAAGGACTGCAAAGGATGCAAGATGAACCCAAATATCTGGTTTCGCAAACTAGTGCACAATTCATTGGGTCAAAGAGTCAATAGAGACACAAGACAAAAACATGTTGAAGACTGAGAGGACAAAAAAAAAACACGAAAGAAAGAAAAATCCTTCACAACAAACCAAAACTAGGGCAAGGATAAGAACCTTATTTATCTTATGTATATGGACGAATGACAATTCACCCTACTGATTATAAAGTTTCAAATGTTGCCCACTATAAGGAAGGGGCAAATGTGTTCCATCAATGTATGCCAAGTAGAATGAATTCTCTTTGCAAACCTTCCTAATTTGAAAAGGCCCTCTCCAAAGTGAATAAAAATTACCATGCTTTCCCTTTGGCTCTCTTCTTTTATCCCATAACAAAACAAATCACCAACATGGAATGATCTTTCTCTTGCTCTTCTATCAAATAATTCTTTAACTCGCATTTGATGTTCTCTAACTCTATCGACCACTGCCTCTCTTTGCTACTCCATCTTGGTCAAATACATCACTCACTTTTCTAAGGAATCTTTGAATTCATAATTCTCCAAAACTTCCTACAATTTGAGAAAAGATAACTCCAAAGGAATAGGCAACTTCGCTTTTGCTCCATAAACTATTTCAAAAGGAGATAACTTGATAGCTCTTTTCTTTGTGGTGCAATCAACCCATAATGCCTCATACAAATGTTTGTGCCATGTCCTTTGATTTTAATCAACTATCTTCTAGAGAATGGTAATAATATTCTTATTACCGGCTTCAACTTGACCATTCCCTTGTGGGTAATAGTCAGATGCATGAGAGAGAATGATTCCATATTTATAACACAAAGCTGATATCTCATGGGAAGAGAAATTGGTAGCATTGTCAGTGACAATCTTATGCGAGACTCCATATCTTACTAAGATGTTTTTCTTGATGAAGTCACAAACTACCTCTGATGTTGTCTATTTCACTGGAACAACCTCAACCCACTTAGTAAAATAATTCGTAGCTAACAGGATATGGGTGTGATTTGCACTAGAGTGAGGATGAATAGGACCGATGAAATCCAAACCCCATTGTTAAAAAGGATCCTCTATGATTACTAGCTTTAATGGTAAAGCAGCAAGTTGTACTTTTCCTTTAAACTACTGACATGTGTAACATTTCTTCACCCACTCATCAGCATCCCTGAATATCCCAAGCCAATAGTAATAATTTCTTAGTATCTTGTATGATGTTACTGAGGAAGAGAAATTCCCACCACATGATTCATTGTGAAAGAACTTAAGAAGCTTCTCTCTTTGCTCTTTATCCACGCATCTTAGGAAAGTACCATCAATTCCCTTTTTGTACAGGACATCAACCCAGATAATATATTTAGCTACCTTCAACTTGATAGTCCATTTCTCTTTAGAGGTGAGGTAAGTCGGACATTCTCCATATGTGAGAAAGTAGGCTATATTAGTGAACCAATCATCTGTCGTGCTAATGAACAACACTAAAGGCAATTCAGATCCTAAAATAACTTCTCCTTTATCTTCTCCTTCTGATGTATTTTCAGCCAACAGCTTGCATAATCCTCGCCCTCGGACAAGCTTGGTAGGTTTGATGTCAATATCATACTCTTCAACCTTTGCAATCCAAGAAGCTCTCTTGCTCAATCCAATCTTTTGTTGAGTAAGAATTGTCTTCACAACAGTGTCTGGAACATATATATTAGAGTGTGAATTCAAGATGTAGAAACAAAATTGTTTCACAGCCTTCACCACCGCAAAAGTTTGCTTTTCAACAATAGAATACTTCAGTTCATGTTTCTTCAAAGGAATGCTCATGAAAGATATTGGTGCCTCACCATTATCATTATGATTTTGAGTCAAGATTGTAGACAATGTGGAATTTGAAGCATAATAGTAAACATTGAAATCCTTATTGAGGTCTGGATACATCAATGTGGGAGAATCTACTATGGCTGGCTTGATTTGATTGAATGCTCTATTTCCTTCCTCTGACCATTTGAAAACCTCACTACCTTTCATCATCTCAACAATTGATTTTGTGATCTTGAAAACATCTGGGATAAATTTCCTTATTAAATTGATTTGGCCAAAGAATGAGTGAACTTCAGGCTTACTAGAAGGTAACTGCAACAGCTGAATAGCTTTGACTCACTTAGGATCGATGTGAATTCCTTCCATTGCAATAATGTGACCCAACAATTTCCCTTCGGTTACCCCAAAAATAAATTTCTTTGGATTCAAGGAGATCCCTTGTTGCCTACATGCATTCAAGATGATATGCATGCTCTTCTCATTTCTTGGGAAAGATAGTCAAGTCATCCAAATAAAAAACAACAATCTTGTTTCTTAAATCACCAAAGGAGAGATCCATCGCACGCTGAAAAGTGGCACCAGCATTAACTAAACTGAAAGACATTCGGTTGTAATCAAAATTCCCCATGGAGTAGTAAATGTAGTTTTGTGTTGATCCTCTTGATCCACACTAATTTGATTATAACCTGAAAAACTGTCAAGCATGGACGTCATTTCAGACCCAGAAACGGTTTGAAGAAGATGATCCATAACTGGAAGAGGATATTTATCCTTGAGGGATGCTTGATTTAGATTGCGAAAATCAACACAAATTCTGATCTCCCCATTTTTCTTTCTAACAGGAACTATATTTCCTACCCACTTAGAATGATGAATTGGATAAATTATTTTGGCTTTCAAAATTTTATCCACTTCTGTGAAGATTGTGTCTACTATCTTTGGGTTGAATTGCCTCTTCTTTTGCCTAAACGAAATTGAATTAGGTTTGAGAGAAATTTGATGCTTGAACTCACCATTCATAAATTCTTTGAGATCATCATAGAATCATGCAAAAACATCAATGTATCTTGTGAGTAGACCAATGAATACCTTCCTCTTCTTGTGTGTAAGACATTTCCCAAGAAAAACCACTTTGGGATCATTTTCAAAACCTATGTCTACCTTCTCAATTTTTTAAGATCCTAAAGGCTTTTGTTCACTTTTCTTCTTCACAAATTGATCATGTTTATCAAATAAACTCTCAAGAGAAACCAAGCCTTTGGGAATGGTATTACCTTTAAGCTGCAAAATTTCAGGTTCCTTCTCCTCTTCTTTAGTAGTTTGTTGACTAGTTGAAGGTGGGTTCCCCCTCAAAAGACAAATTGGAAAAAGTTTCCCTTCTTTCCAAGAATGAAATGATATGTTTATCATCATCGAAAACTTGCCAATTTTGATTATTGTCTGGCACACTAGGTTGATAGATCATCTCTATAACATAGACATTCCTATCAAAATCAGGATGAGGAAGTAATAAAGAAGCCAAGACAACAAGAGAATCTGCCTTCGTATTTTTCTCTCTTGGAATGGCTTATATGGAAAAATCATCAAAACCTTCGATCTCATCCCACACTTCATTTTGATACGATCTTAACCTCTTGTTCTTGCTCAAGTATTTATTCTTTACTTGATTGACTATCAACTCAACATCTCCTGTGACCTACAACTTCTTGATCGCTTTTTCCTTAGCAAACTCTAGCCCTAAAAGGAGAGTCGTGTACTCTGCAGTATTGTTTGTGGTGTCAAATGCAAGTTTATAAGCTTTAGGAAATTTTTCATCTAAAGGGGAAATCAACACCACTCTTGCACCTGAACCGGAAGATGAGGAACTTCCATCAAATTGCATTTTCCAAAGTTCGGAAGATATATCAGGAGCGAGGATTTTAGGGACATTCTCTCCTTTTGATGACATCATATAAGTACTCGGACCAATTTCAACATATAATATCTCTACCCTTGGGTCATCAGTTTTAAGGACTGTATATTTTTCTTTAGGCTCTGGGTTGAACCTGACTTTCTTGCTACCTAGAGGTATCAAAGCATGGGACCAATCTAACTGAATTTCACCACCTAAATCTTTACAAAAACAATGACTTATGAGCATTTCCATAACTAGCTGGGATATCAGCAAACAAGATGCTAAGTTTCAACTTCTTTTGGGGGTGAGCGGCTAAAGCAACTTAAGAATCTTTGATTTGTCCAACAAGAGGGACTTGTTTAGACTCCATTGAAAACACTTTACCGGTTGGTTTGTTCAAGGATAAACCTAACACATAGCAACTTTGGAAGGCATTACGTTATTAGATGCACCATAATCAATGATACAATTGCTCAACTTACAACCAGTTATATACAAAGATATATAGAAAGGATCGGGCTTATCAGAAAAGGAAGTAGCAGCAAGGGATGATTCCTTTACAATAGATTTCTCTTCATCATCATCCTCAAAGTTCTTACCTGATTCTTGTTGTATATCAGAATGAGACTGCTTAAGATCCTTTTTGATACAATACACCAATTTATCCAACTGTTGCGGATTCTTCTTGAGATACTCAAACTAAGAAATTTGCACCTTAGTCTTTTTACAATGTTCTAGAAAATCAAAATAATCTTCAAGGGAAGGTTCCCTGTGATCAACAACTTTGTTAGCTTTGCTTGATGATCCTGGCTCTTCTTTGTTTTGCTTCCTAGATAAGATTCGCTTAGGAATATCTTCCACTTCTTTATCTTTGGTAGCAGTTTTAGCTTTTTCCTCTAGTTTCTAGTGCCAATTCTTTATAAGGACATTACAAGAATGATTATTGATGTCACTCTCTTTCTCATCTTCCTCACCCGACTCATATTCTAAAAAGTTAATTGTAGATGAACCAAACTGCTGACCAATTTCATCTTCAATATATTCTTCAATCTTCTCACTAGTTTGATTCATCTGCATAAACCGAGCCATTTCAGGGAATGAAGTTCCATCATGATCTGTTGTAAGGTGAAAGTCACACATTGCATTAGTTTCATGATTACTTGTGGATGGATGTTTGTTACCTTGTCATTCGTACCTTATAACAAGAGTGAGTTGCCTTGCAAAATTTTTATTTGAGTCCTTGTCTTGTTAAAAATTTGTTGGTTTAATCCCTAATCCACTTGTAAATCATTTTTAAATCCTTAGCATTAAGTTTCAATGGTTTGTTGAACCTCATGAACCTCATGAACCCCTTAACCATCTTGAATAGAGTTCATAGTGTTCATTTAGGTACCGCAGGTTTTAAGTTGTGTCTAAGACATTTTCGGGCTAACGTTCACTTAAGTGTTTTGCAGCAACTCTATTTCATGGTCACAAGTGATATTTCATATACTGTTTCTCCAGACTATGAACCATTTGAATCTAGTTCAAACAATTCAGTGATGTTCAAACTGTTTGATGAAGTTCAAGGTTCAAGCTCTGCGGGTCTGATTTTATGATAGTCATATAGACCTACACAAAATAGCACATATCTTTTTACTCAAGCATTATTTTTGAAATCACTCTAGTCAGAATGGAGAAAACTAGGTTATGACCAACATATCCAAAATTAAGAAAGTTCCAACAGTGAAAACAAAAGTTATGGGCCTCGCATCGAGACAGATTTTGACTATCACAAATATTTTTAGCCCACCCAGCATAATGAATATTTTTATTTTGAGTTAAAATATTCAAGTGCCACCTGTCCAAATATTATTATAAAATTTAGAGAATTATATTTCTAATGTTTATAAATATTTTATGTTATAAAAAAAGAGTAACGGGGAAAGTGAAAAGCGTAAGTGAAAAGGTTTTTCAAGATTCAGTTATAAAACTAAATAGTGATCTCATGTAGCTATTTATGGTGAAAGAATTGAGGGAGGTAGAGTGCTTCTTCTTTTTCTTTTCTTCTAGCAGCCTATGAGTGAGGGAGAGTAGATTTTTATTTGTAAGGGAGGAGTTGAAGCTTTTCTAAGCAATGCTTTGTACAGAAAATATCAATCTTTGAGTTGATTTTCAGACATGAATAGAATGCAGATGATATCTTCAATCTTTGTGTTACTGATATTCTTCTCATGACTGTAGCTGGACTTTGAGCCTTTGCAGTTGTTTATATTATGTATGTGGATTTATTACAAGTCTGTGTGCTTGAAGGTAAGCCATATTGGAGCAACGACTTTCTCTGTTAGTTTTTAGTCCAAGTGTTATCCATAAGTGCAGAAAATTAAACTTTGATTTAATGGTCTCCATTTATATATGTTTTGTAAGTCTTTGGCATTCATTTTCATGGCTATGGATGAATGTTATTTTCCTTTATTGCTTTCCGGTTAAAAGCATATCAGCAATTGAATTCCTTGTAAATCTTCTAAGAGGGAGATGTACCTCTCAATTTAGAGGAAGATTATCACTTCAATGATAATCTATCCAACTGTTAGTACTTTTTGTCCTTCATTCTGGGCATTTTGAGTTTATTTGTATAGTTATCTTCGAAGGACAAATCTGTTCACTAATAGATTTTTGGCGACTCTGCTGGGGATTCAGAATCAAAGACCAGTACATTTTGTTTCCTCAAATTTTTAGATTTATCTCTGTGTAGGAGATTGACGACTATGTATATAAACATCATGCTCAAGGCAAGAGCAATGAGAAAAGGGAAAAGACTAGATCCTTTGATCTTGGAAATTGTTGCAATAGATGATAAAGTACTCCATGACTTCTTTGAGCATTACAAAGAAAGTATTTCTTGTGCTGTTAAAAATAACATAAGTGTGGAAGATGATCATGCATCCACTCTTCTATGGAGAAGCCTTTGCATCAGATTTCACAAATTGAGAGAACTGAAAGAAAAGCCATGGTTGTTGCATGAATATAAAAAAAGGGTATCCTAGTTGAAAGAAGAATTAAAATTTGATGATGATGAGGCTCCAGTCATCTCATTCTCATCTCACTCCTACACTTACCTTGTCATGAATGAGCGAGAAGTTCAGCAAGAAACAGTTCAATCTCATGCAAGTCCAACAACGGTAAGTGAGAATAATCAAGACAACATTGGAGAACCTGTGAACTTGAATGAAAAAGGTTTTTTGAGATCTTTCTCTTACCCAGAAATAGAAAATTTCAGTTTTGATAGTATGGCAAGTTATCTTGTTCCCAAAAGTATAAAGGGTGAAAATTTTCAGATGTACATGAAACCAGAGTATGAAGCTTTCAATCTTATACATGAAGTTGATGAAAATGATTCTCTATGTTTAAAAGTTTGTGATGAGTCCTTCATAGAATCATTTAATTTTGATAGTAAGGCAATATTATGTCTTCCTAATGAAGATTGTGTTAACAATAAGGTGGAATCATGTCTTGGTAAAGATGTTTCTCATTCTGAAAATCTGATTGAAAAAAAAAATTCAGATTTGAAATAAAATAATGGTCAAACTAATGAAGTGTTGCAGTCCCAAGAACTGTTGGCCGGTTTGGATAGTACTTCTTTTTGTGAAGAAGAGATCATAGAGTATTTCTTGTCATCCATTGAAGAAGGGGATTTCAAGGAGAAGGATTCAGGTATTAATTCATTTCATGCATTAAGTTTGGATAGGGAATTTGCAGATTTAATTTTAGTAAAAGATGTTGAAGTTGTTTCAGTTAAGTTGGATCCCATGCATGATGAAGTGTCTCTCTATTCTGAGATTAGTTCAAATGCTGAAAATTATTTTAAGATTGATGGTCTCAATAGTGGTGATTGTGAGAATGATGCAGCCTTTTCCCTAGGAATTTCTAAGCATTACTTTTTTCAGCTAGAAATAGAACATTATTTGAGAAGTACTATGCAGATGTTTCCAGAAAATTCAGAAGTTCATGATGAAACATGGCTTTTTGGGCATGAATGTGTATTCACAAAGTTCTTACAAATTGTTAGTTTGGTTTTCAGCATTGAAGAAGTTACCAGAAGAGCATGGTTTTGGGTTACTTCATTTGAACACAAGCCATTTTTCAGAAAAGGCTCCTTCTTCTCCTAACCGGTGGATGGTTTTGTGTAAGAAGTTCTTGGCTCCAATTCTCATGGTGGGATTTTCCTACCTATAGATTTTTGTAAATAATATTTTTGGTGTGATCTAGGTGTAGCTTGTCTTAATTTTCAGCCTTGGTTTAGTGTGGGTTTTGACTTGTTAGTTTTTCCTTGTTGCCTCCACCCTCTACAAGAAGCTCCCTATGCTTTGTTTTTCTTGACTCTATTGCCCAATGGCTAGGCACTGATCTCTTCCAAAGATATTTTGGATTCTCCTAGTCCTTTACAGTTTCAATCCCCAGTCAGAGCCAATGTTACCTTGTCATTTGTACCTTATAACAAGAGTGAGTCGCCTTGCAAAATTTTTAGTTGAGTCCTTGTCTTGTTAAAAATTTATTGGTTCAATCCCTAATCCACCTGTAAGTTATTTCTAAATCATTAGCATTAAGTTTCAATAGTCTGTTGAACCTCATGAACCATCTTGAACAAAGTTCATAGTGTTCATTTAGGTACTGCAGGTTCTAAGTTGTGTCTAAGACATTTTCGGGCTAACGTTCACTTAAGTGTTTTGCAGCAACTCTATTTCACGGTCGCAAGTGATATTTCATATACTCTTTCTCCAGACTGTGAACCATTTGAACCTAGTTCAAATAGTTCAATGATGTTCAAACTATTCAATGAAGTTCAAGGTTCAAGCTTTGCGGGTCTGATTTTATGATAGTCATATAGACCTGCACACAATAGCACGTATCTTTTTACTCAAGAGTTAGTTTTGAAATCACTCTAGTCAGAATGGAGAAAACTAGATTGTGACCAACATATCCAAAATTGAGAAAGATCCAACGGTGAAAACAAATGTTATGGGCCTCGCACCAAGACAGATTTTGACTATCACAAATATTGTGAGCCCACCTAGCATAATGAATATTTTTATTTTGAGTTAAAATATTCAAGTGCCACCTATCCAAATATTATTATAAACTTTAGAGAATTATATTTTTGATGTTTATAAATATTTTATGTTATAAAAAAAGAGTAATGGGGAAAGAATTTCTGATGTTTTCAAGATTTGCTTATAAAACTAAATAATGATCTCATGTAGCTATTTATGGCGAAATAATTGAGGGAGGCAGGGTGCTTCTTCTTTTTCTTTCCTTCTAGTAGCCTGTGAGTGAGGGAGAGTAGATTTTTATTTGTAAGGGAGGAGTTTAATTTTTTCTAAGCAATGCTTTGTACAAAAAATATCAATCTTTGAGTTGATTTTCAAACATGAATAGAATGCAGATGATATCTTCAATCTTTGTGCTGCTGATATTCTTCTCATGACTATAGCTAGACTTTGTGCCTTTGCAGTTGTTTATTAGTGTCTTTTCTGTTATAATCAATTGTGTATGTGGATTTATTACAAGTCTGTGTGCTTGAAAGTAAGCCATATTGGAGAAACAACTTTCTCTATTAGTTTTTAGTCCAAGTGTTATCCATAAGTGCAGAAAATTAAACTTTGATTTAATGGTCTTCATTTATATAGGTTTTGTAAGTCTTTCGCATTCATTTTCATAGCTATGGATGAATGTTATTTTCCTTTATTGCTTTATGGTTAAAAGCATATCAACAATTGAATTCCTTATAAGTCTTCTAAGAGGGAGTTGTACCTCTCAATTCAAAGGAAGATTATCACTTCAATGATAATCTATCCAACTGTTAGTACTTTTTGTCCTTCTGGGCATTTTGAGTTTATTTGTATAGTTATCTTCGAAGGAAAAATTTGTTCACTAACAATGTTCAATGGCCAACCTAGTTGTTGGGGTAGGAAGCTTTGGTTGCCGATTTTGTTGATAAGGAATATAATTTCTCCTAGGAATATCTTGATACAAAGGTGGCAGACTTTGTGGCAATTGTTTCCTCAATTGGAGAAAATCATTGGCTAACTTTTGAACCATTGGGTCAGTGGTTATAGGGTTGACTTGCTGCGTCTTTCCTTTTTGCAGTTCCTTATTCCATTTTCCTACACTTAATAAGTCATCTTCAACCTCAATAGCTATCTTTTGTGTTGCTTCATGATCAACTACTCATCCTCGCCTTATTTGGAAACTTATATAAGGAGGTTGTGCATTAATAAAGAAACACTTTTGATTTTCCTCTGTGGGTCTCTTATCAACTACAAGTCTATTAACAGGTTTGTTGAATCATGCCACAAATTTTCTCATAGGTTCATGCACTTCTTTCTTCATCTGAGTCAACTGTGGAAGAATCAAGTGCCCATCATCGACAGTTTTGAACCTGTCTTCAAATTTTTGTATCAGAGTCACCCAATTATGGATAGAACCTGTTGAGAGCTGATTAAACCATTCAGCTGTGGCATCGATAAGAGTTTCAACAAAGAGTTGAACAGAAACATCTTCATATTTAACTCCAAGGATTGCACATGCGGTAAAGAAAGCACTGATGTGATCTTCCGCATAAACTTTTCCATCTCTTGAAAAATTTTGGAAGATGCTTTCTTGAGCCAGTTGGCAGGTCATGTAACTGATTTCCCAAAGCCAAAGGACCTATGATAGCGCTCTAGGGAACTGGTGGAGGATTTTGTTGCATGATTGGTGGTATAAAATTGATAACAAGAGGAGGAAGTAAGGTTAAAGCTTGAAAAGATGGTGAATATATACTTACTTTCTTTGGAGAAGAAGGTCTACTAGTAGACTTAACTTTCTTTTTATGACATATGAAAGGTGTTGAAAAGTTGATCTTATCTAGTTCAGCAAAATCAAGATCAACAATACCCTTACTCCTATCACCTCTGGTATATCTTTTGCTTGCCAGTGTACTTATTGGTTATTTTGCTCTAGCTGATCTTGATTGTGCTAAAAATTTTGCCTATTGCACCTTGGAATTACAATGATTCTTTCAATGACGATCAACTCTTGTCCAATAGGTACTCTCCTGAGAAGGTCACCAAACTTTCCTTCTTCAACCAATACTTGATGTACTTGCTGATATTCTTGATCACTTTTACAACTTTTCCATGCAAGCCTATTGAACTATAATATCACGTCTTCTTGTTTAGCTTGCACTTGATTAAGATTTGGTTGTAGGACAGGTGGGTTATGATGAGTCAGAACCATAACTAGTCACAAAACACAATGTCTTATCTCCTAGGTTATCTTTGAACTTGAGGCTGATTAAATTCAACAACTGGGTTTATTCCTGGGAACACAAGAGGAAATATTTCCGGTACTCTTTTGAACAGCACCATTGGATTTCTAGCTTGTCTTTGTTCTTCTTCAAGAATTAAACTCACTCTCTCATATTCAGCCCGATTTCTTCTATTTCTCCAAGCTAAAGTATCCAGTTGTGACACTATATTTTCTTGCTCAGCATGAACCCAATTAAGATTCGGTTGCAATACAGGAAACAAATTTTCATGTGGAAGAACCATCTTTCTTCATGGCAAGCTAAAAGAAAGAAAATATCAAGACGAACGTCTTCTTGTTTTGGTCCCCAGCAGAGTCACCAAAAATTTGTTAGTAAATAGATTTGTCACTTCAAAATCTTCTACTATGTGCCCAATGGAGGAGTGACAAAAAGTTCCCAACAGTTGGAGAGATCATTTTGTGGGACACGATCTTCCTCTGCATTTGAGAGGGGCAACTCCCTTGTATGATAGGGGTATTTATATTTTCATGAATAATTAACCTTGCAAATGAAAACAAATAATAACTAAAAATGGATTTAGAGGAAATCTTCACAACAAACATACAATTGTCACTTGGATTCCATTGACTTTTAAACTCGTCACTAACAACTCTAGACTACACATGAGGAGAGAGTGATACAAAACATTTAATTTGCATAATACTTATATATTTCAGAGATACCAAAGAAATTTGTAATGTTATATGACCTTTGTCTTCATGAAACTAGGAAAGTAATTTGCAGGCTTGCGGTTGCAATATCACACGATAATCACATAACATCAAGAAAATGAACAATTAACAATAATAGGAGCACTCCCAATCTATTGGTATTTTGGTATGGTTTTGTCATTGATGTCAACACCTACTAAATTCACCTACTTTGGAGATCTAGCAACATTCACCGGCAAATAGTAAACTATGCAAACAATTACTGGTATATGGTTAACCGGCAGGATATAATGTTCACCGGTACCTGCATTGACATGGAAGACACTTGGTAATGTCAAAGACATCATGTGGACAATTTATTTTGAAGTAATAATCATTGGTATATTCTTATTTGCATATTTGCTTTTACCGGCAAATAGGTCCAGCTTATCTAGGGTTACACCGATAGGTTTATCTTTTCTAGATCAGCATGGCATGCTATGGAGATGATTTATTATTGTTGTAAATGAATTAAGCCAACATGTTCAATCGATTATTGCATCAGATATTGTATTGTTTGTAAAATGTTTTTATTGTAATATCTTGTAAAGCCGACCTACTAAAATTGGTCTTAGGGTATGGTATAAATGTAAGATCTTATTTATAAGATCAAGTGTGGAATGTGAAAAATATTTAAGGGTATATGTGAGATCAAGCAGGGATATACATGAAGACGTCATTTGAAGGTGAAGTTAGGTTTTTGTAGAAGCATATCAGCATTACACTAGTACTGAATCCAGCATATGAAGATGCTATCTTGTGCAGTACATTTTCATTGGATTTAACCATCCAACTATAGTCAGTGTGACTCCCATTTGTGATTGAGCAGTGAGCTCTAGGCTGTTGACCTTTCTGCATGTGCAGACCCCTCTTTGTACACTTACTATCTATAGTAGTATCATTTGATTGTGGGTAAGGTTTCCCACCATGGTTTTTCCCCTTACAGGGTTTCCATGTACAAATATTGGTGTCATGTGTTGTGGATGACTTTGTGCTTATGGTTCATGCATTAATTCTTACCGGTACAGCAATTTTCTGTTAACATTGTCTACCGGCATACTTAACTAATTTACCGGTATTAAGCATTAAGTTGGTTAATAAGTTTTTGGTTTGAATTTATTAGACAACTGATTAACCCCCCCCTCTTAGTTGTCTCTGGGACCTACAATTGGTATCAAAGCCTAGTCCTCTTTTTGTAGAAGTTTCACAACTTGAGGAGATCTAATGTCTACTAACTATTTCAGAAAGGATAGTCCTAAACTTGATGGAACCAACTATGGGATATGGAAAATCAGAATGGAGACACATCTGAATTGCATTGGTAAAGACATCTAGGAAGTTACTAAGAATGGTTATACTACCACTGTAGCTAGTCAGACTGCTCCCATTACTTTAGCTAAAGATGAAGAAAATGATTGCAAAGCAAGAGAAGCACTTTTGAGTACATTATCAGATCAACAAATCATGGGATTATTAGATAGATCCACTGCAAAAGGTATTTGGGATCATTTGGAAACACTGAATGAAGGGGATTCCACAGTCAAAATTGCAAAACTTGAAAACTTTCGAGTCAGGTATGAACATCTAAAAATGGAAAGAGTAAATGAAATTGTTTTGGGTATCAAATGTTGTGGAGGAACCTTAAGTGAAGATGAGATTGTTTCTAAAATATTAAGAGGTTTACCACCGGCATATAAAATGAAGCTTACTACTATAAATGAGTTGAGAACAATGCCTAATACATCAGTAACTAGGGATACATTGATTGGAAAACTTTCAGCTTTTGAAATTGAAGAATTTGGTCCTGTTACTACTATAAAAACTGATTTGGCCTTCAAAGCATCAACATCATCTGCTCCATCCTTTGACAAATCAGACTGGAGAGCCTTTTATTCAAGAGAACTTGAAGAAACTAGGAAGGAGAATGAAGAGCTTGAAGAACTTGAAGCACTATTTGCAAGAAAAATGCCAAAAGGTCCAATTGGAAGTAAGTATGAAGGTAAAGCACCCTTTGAATGTTTCAACTGCAATAAGATTGGTCATATGGCTTCAAGATGCCCTGATACACATGCTAGACTAAGAGAAGAAGCTAGAAGGACATACAAACCTAATCCTAAATATCAGAGATACATATTTAAGAAAAATAAAGATAAATCTTGTTACATTGCTGATGAAGGTGTGACTAATGATTCTGATGAGGATCTAGCAGACAACGGATGGGTCTTTGTTGCTATAACAAAAGATCAACCGATACCTATTGCTCAATCGGTAGAACAAGCCCTAGCAGCTAAAGTTGAATCAAAGGATGAATGGATTATTGACTCAGGATGCTCACATCACATGACTAGAGACAAAGGTAAATTCTTGAATTTTCAAGAATACAATGGAGGTTTAGTAAGATTCGGAGATAACAAAGCCTGTTCAATCAAAGGTAAGGGTTCAATATCTCTTGATGGTAAACATAACACTGATAATGTCTACTATGTTGAAGGATTAAAACATAATCTTTTAAGTGTTGGTCAATTAATTAAGAAAGGTTTTCAGTTACAATTTAAAAATGGAAAATGCAAAATCATGAATAGAACTGGTTTGGAAATTGCAACCGGTAATCAGACTAGAGGTAATATCTTTCATTTGAATAACAGTGAAAAGGCATCCTTAATTGCACATATAGATGAAAGTTGGCTATGGCATAAAAGACTATGTCATGTAAATTTTGATTGCATGGTAAAAATCAATACTTCTAAGGTAGTTACAGACCTACCTAAAATTGTGAAACCTCATAATACAATTTGCAAGGAATGTCAATTTGGAAAACAAGTTAGAGCTAGTTTCAAAAGTATTCCAGAAAAATCCAATAATGCTCTTGATTTAATTCACATTGATTTATGTGGTCTAGCTAGAACTAAAAGTTTACAAGGTGATAGATATTTCATGCTAATTATTGATGATTATTCTAGAATGTGTTGGGTTACTTTTCTCAGAGAAAAATCAGAAGCACTTGGGAAGTTCAAACTATTCAAAGCAATGGTTGAAAATGAAACCGATAAGAAAATTAAATGTTTAAGATCAGATCAAGGAGGAGAATTCACATCTAGAGATTTTAATACATTCTGTGAAGTAAATGGAATCAAAAGACAGTTATCAGCACCTCGAACACCACAACAGAATGGAGTTGTTGAAAGGAAGAACAGAACTATTTTGGATGCAGCAAGAAGTATGTTATCAGAAGAAAATCTACCACATGTGTACTGGAGAGAGGTAGTAAGCACTGTTGTCTATACATTCAACAAAGTTCACATCAAAGGTGAAACCGGTAAGACCCCTCATGAACTATGGTTTGGTAATACTCCTACTCTTAAGTATTTCAGAATTTTTGGAAGTAAATGTTATATTAAAAGAGATGAGTATATTGGCAAGTTTGATCTTAGAAGTGATGAAGGAATATTTCTTGGTTATTCATCTAAGAGTAAAGCTTATAGATGTTTTAATAAAAGATTACAAAAAATTGTTGAAAGTACAAATGTAAAGATTGATGAACAATTCAGAGGAACTTCAAGGTATATAGACTCTAAACCGGTAACATAAATTATGACAAATGAACCAACAGCAAATCCACCGATACAGAATGATGATCTAGTTACTCTGGTATCATCAGAGGATTCCACAGTAATTGAAGAACAACAACAGACTAAGACACCCCGGTATATAAGACTGAATCATTCTGAAGATCAGATAATTGGAAGCAAATTTAAAGGAGTCATGAAAAGAGGAAGATTGGCAAATGAAGAGGTATGTCTTATTTCTCAAATTGAACCATTATCTATCAATGAGGCATGTGAAGATAAATTTTGGATTAAAGCTATTGAAGAAGAATTAGGACAAATTGAGAAAAATAATATTTGGACATTAGTTCCCCAGCCTAAAAATAAAAATGTAATTGGAATCAAATGGGTATTTAGAAACAAACTCAATGAAGATGGTAAGGTTGTCAAAAATAAAGCAAGACTAGTGTGTAAGGGATATTCTCAGAAAGAAGGAGTTGATTACAATGAAACCTTTGCACCGGTAGCCAAAATTGAGGTAGTTAGATTATTCTTGGCCTTTGCAGCTCACAAGGATTTCAAAGTTTATCAAATGGATATTAAATGTGCATTTTTGAATGGAGATCTTGAAGAGGAAGTCTATATTGAACAACATGATGGATTTTCCTTGACAGATGACAATGATATGGTTTGTAGATTAAGAAAAGCTCTGTATGGATTAAAACAAGCTCCAAGAGCTTGGTATGCAAGATTGGATAAGTATCTTTTAAAGATTGGTTTTACTAAAGGAAATGCAGATAGCAGTTTATATTACAAAGTAACTAATGATGACATCTTGATTATGGAAGTATTTGTTGATGATATAATCTTTGGAGGAGAAGATGGATTATGCAAAGAATTTTCTCTTGAAATGCAGCATGAATTTGAAATGTCTATGATTGGAGAAATAAAATTCTTTTTAGGATTGCAGATTTTACAGACTGATAAAGGCATATTTTTGAGTCAATCTAAGTACTTGAAAGAACTACTTAAGAAATTTGGGATGGAGAACTCTAAACCGGTAAGCACACCTATGACTACAAATGACAAATTATCTCAAAGGGATGAATCTACATCTGTTAATCCAACTAGATACAAATCCATGATAGGAGGTTTACTGTATTTGACACAAACCAGACCTGATATTATGAATGCAGTATGTATAGTTTCTAGATTTCAAAGTAATCCCAGGGAAAATCATGAATCAGCAGTAAAAAGGATTTTCTGGTACTTACAAGGCACAACAAATCTTAGATTATGGTATCCTAAAGATGAAAATTTTGATCTATATGCATACATAGATGCAAATTGGGCAGGAGATGTGGATGATAGAAAAAGACCACTGGAGGAGCATTCTTTCTTGGAAAGAGATTAGTTTCTTGGTTAAGTAAGAAACAGAGTTGTACATCTTTATCAACAGCACAATCAGAATATGTCGCAGCAGCAACAAACTGTACACAGGTACTTTGGCTTAAGCAAATGTTGAAAGACATAAAGGTAAAATGCAAGGAACCTATTACTATATATTGTGATAACACTGCAGCAATTGATATATCTAAGAATCTAGTATTACATTCTAAAACAAAACATGTTTCTATCAAATTGAATTTTCTAAGGGAAAAAGTTGAAGAAAAAGAGATAAAACTAGTTTATGTGAATACTAAAGAACAGCTTGCAGATATTTTCACAAAACCTTTTCCTAAGGAAACTTTTGAGTATCTCAAAGATAAGCTCAGAGTCTTACCTCCACCGATAGAGACTTAGACAATTGATGATTGTCATCAACTAGTAGAATTAAATAGACAAATCTTTTATTCTGGTATTTGATGAGGAAGCTACTTCTCAAGGGGAGTAGTTGGTATATTGAATTGGTTGGTATTTTGTATGAACTTGACCTTTTGTGACTTTGGCATTTGATGTCAAAGGGGGAGAGATATATGGAAAAACATTGGGGAGAGAAATATGCAAAAATGCATTATCTTTTTGAGGAGAGATTGGTATGAGAGATTGGTATTGAAAATAAATCCTTGAATAAACACATGTTACTCTCTGGGGGAGAAATGGAGATTGTTGATTTCTGTACTTGGCATTTATGTTTTGGCACTTTGATGGTTTTTCCATCTTGTGTTGCCATCAATGCCAAAGGGGGAGATTGTTGGTATTTTGGTATGGTTTTGCCATTGATGTCAACACCTGCTAAATTCACCTACTTTGGAGATCCAGCAACATTCACCAGCAAACAGTAAACTGTGCAAATAGTTACTGGTATATGGTTAACCGGTAGGATATAATATTCACCGGTACCTGCATTGACATGGAAGACACTTGGTAATGTCGAAGACATCATGTGGACACTTTATTTTGAAGTAATAATCATTGGTATATTCTTATTTGCATATTTTCTTTTACCGGCAAATAGGTCCAGGTTATCTAGGGTTACACCAGCAGGTTTATCTTTTCCAGATCAGCATGGCATTCTATGGAGATGATTTATTATTGTTGTAAATGCATTAAGCCGACATGTTCAATCGGTTATTGCATCGAATATTGTATTGTTTGTAAAATGTTTTTATTGTAATATCTTGTAGAGCCGACCTACTAAAATTGGTCTTAGGGTATGGTATAAATGTAAGATCTTATTTGTAAGATCAAGTGTGGAATGCAAAAAATATTTAAGGAAGGGTATATGCGAGATCAAGCAGGGATATACATGAAGACATCATTTGAAGGTGAAGTTAGGTTTTTGTAGAAGCATATCAACATTACACCGGTACTGAATCTAGCATATGAAGATGCTATCTTGTGCAGTACATTTTCATTGGATTTAACCATCCAACTGTAGTCAGTGTGACTCCCATTTGTGATTGAGCAGTGAGCTCTAGGCTGTTGGCCTTTCTGCATGTGCAGACCCCTCTTTGTACACTTACTATCTGTAGTAGTATCATCTGATTGTGGGTAAGGTTTCCCACCGTGGTTTTTCCCCTTATAGGGTTTCCACGTACAAATATTGGTGTCATGTGTTGTGGATGACTTTGTGCTTATGTTTCATGCATTAATTCTTACCGGTACAACAATTTTCTATTAACATTATCTACCGGCATACTTAACTAATTTACCGGTATTAAGCATTAAGTTGGTTAATAAGTTTTTGGTTTGAATTTATTAGACAACTGATTACCCCCCCCTCTCAGTTGTCTCCGGGACCTACACAATCTGCCTTGTATTTAAAAATGATGAAATAATACTTGATTCAAAAATTTTAGTTGTCCCCAAAATCATAAAATCCAAAAAGTCCTTCTTGTGTGTGTGAAAAGTGGACCTGTATCTATAAGCACAACACTTCAATCAAGTCATTACATGCATGGTTAGACAAATATAAACATGAATAAGAAAACCATAACAGATCGACCCATTGCCTTCTAAAAGATGCGAGTATAAGATTGCTCTCAGATTATTAGCAATACCAGTGACTAGACTACACCAAGACAAAGGATTTAATCTATATGAGCATGATGTTAATGCTAGATGGATGTAAGATTAATCTAACAAGATTTAAGCAATATCAAGCTAAATGATTTTAATCAATATGAAATAATTAATATGCAATATTCTCAATGAACCTAGAGCAAAAACAATATAATAACAATATATTATCCAGCCTCTTTTAAATGAGAGATGAGCCTCAATTTATAAAAAAATCAAAAAGAAACCAATGGCTAAGATCAAATGATGATGAGCGGTCAAGATTTTCCAATAGGAAGCACAATCCAGGTGAATTGATGTGATTGGATGCTTTTATCAACTTTAAAGGAAATTGAACTAAAATTAAGATTAAAATCAGAAAAAACTGATTTATTCTCTCTTTCATTCAATTTTAATATTTAATTGTTTTAATTGCTTTCTTTGAGATTATTTATTAATTTTTAATTTGTTTTTCAAGATTGTTTCCAATTGATTTCTTTTCTCATTTTTTGGTCAATTAATTCATTTTTTTATTTATTTCCAGTTTTGAAGATTTGTGCTCAATTGATTTATTTAAATTAATTCCTCTTTTGATGATTTAATGGAAAATTGGTTTATTTAATAAAATATGAAAGGATATTCAATTAAAATAAATAAGATAATTGTTTAAAATGATTTACTTGGAATGGTCAATTAATTAAATAAATATTGAATTAATATTGGGTGATTGATTTGCAATATGGCATTGGATGATTAAAGAATTAATTATGTGCTCAAGATTGATTTAATTGTCTTTGGTTAGGACCTTGGTGAGGTTGTCGAGATTAGGGGCTCATGGTTTAGATGACCATTTTTAGGGTATTACATTTTCCCCTCTTTGAATTAATGTGTGAGCAACACGTTGGTTCAAAGAAAATTTGATATCTAGGAGATACCAGTTCTGAACTTGATTGATCACAAATTAGATGAAAAGCGAGGTGTTTAGCTTGATTCAAAGTGACAAAGTTGAATGAAGTCTGATTAAAGCGATATCAATCCTGAACTTGATTGAACTAGGAACGATAGAAAATAAAAGATATTGAACTTGAACTTGATTGATCAAGAAGTGGATCTTACTGATCTAGAACTTGATTGATCTAGACACAGTGAGTGATGATAAAAATCGATCTTGAACTTGATTGATCAAGATACAATGAAGATAAACTGTTCAGCTTGATCAAGAAATGAATGAAACTAAACACCTGCTTAGATTGAGTGTGATTAAAGATACTCTTTAAACCCTTGATTGAGTTTAAATGAATAATCAGCTTGATGAAAAGCAATGAAACTGATTAACGTTAAGAGATTGATTCAGATAAAAGACAAATATCAGTTTGATATGAAGCGATTAAACTGATATGCCCCTAGTGATTGATTCAATTCAGATGGTTAGGAAATCTCAACTTGATACAAAGTGATGAAGTTGAGATGCCCCTAGTGATGAGGTCTTATTTGATTGATTTTCTTTAGTTGAAAAAGATGGTTTGCTCAACTTTCGATGAAGATTTGAAATTTTTCTTGACATTTAAAGAGGTGAGGTCATAGGGTCATGAGTATGCCCCCTCAGGAGCGAAATCGAAAGATAGCGAGGGTACATGATGATAGGCAATTTTTAGCGATGATAAGTTGTTTGAGGACAAATTGATTTAGAGGAATTTTTGAAAATTTTGCATTGATTGATAAGAAATTGAGCGCAAAGTTCATTTGATTAAGATTCAACCTTGATTCATGAGAAATTGAGTGCAATTAGAAGAGAGAATGAGTTTTTGATAAAAAGAGTATAGGAGTTGAGAAATACAACCCCATAGTAGCCTGAAGATCTTCTGCAAGCCGAATAACCTGTTACAAGGAGAAGCAATGAAGCAAAATCTGAAGAACACACAAAAACATAGAAAAGTATTCTCAAAAGATGAGAGCTCCAATTCACCAAAAAAGTATTGTGAAAAGATAATATAATGAAAAGAAAAAATAACCTCTAATAGGTTAAGAATCCCTAAAAAGGGAAAACCCTAGGCTTGCACATAATAATTAATTAAAATAATTAATTATATGCACCTAATGTTAGCTTAAGTGTAAAAAGATAATTGGGAATTTAAAGAATTAAACAAATAATATTTAATTAATCAAGTAAAGACCCAATTACTCTAACACCCCCCCTTAAGCTAGACTTAGGGAGAAGCTAAAACCTAGAACAACTACTGAAAGCATGAAAGATGGGTCCCAACAGCCTAATCAGGTACCCAAATACACAGAAATCTCTATGAAACAGAGACAAAGGAGAAAACCCAGTGGGAAAAAACTCCTCTCCAAAAAGAGATAAAAGAACATGCTGAAAGAAGAAGAAGGAAGGAAGGCCTCATAAAAACCCCCCAAGGAAAGCTTCCTTCACCCCAAGCATAGAGCGCAACTGAAGATAGCGTGGTGATGCAAAAGGTTTTGTGAAGATGTCTACAACCTGCTCAGAAGTGGGAATGTACTCCAGAATGAGAACACCATCCCGAATCAACTAACGGATGAAATGCATGTGAAGCTCAATGTGCTTCATCCGCTAATGCTCTACCGAGTTGCGGGAAATATGAATAGCACTTTGATTGTCACACCAAAGAATAGTGGGACTATTAGGAGGAAAACCAAACTCAATCATGAATTGTCGAAGCCATAAGATCTCCTGACTAGCGAGCACAACAGCTCGGTACTCAGCCTCTGTAGATGATAATGCATGAGCAGTCTGCTTCTTGCAAGACCATGTGATAGGACCAGAGCCAAGATAGAAAATAAAGCCAAAAGTAGACTTTCGATCAATGACATCACCAGCCCAATCTGAGTCAATGTAGCCAACAATGTGAGGTTCCCCTATTGTGTAATAAATGACATGAGAACTAGTGCCCTGAATGCACCTCAAAATATGTTTGGCAGCTTGCCAATGACTCTCATGAGGATCATGAGAGAATCGAGAGACAAGACCAACCACAAAGGAAATATCAGGATGGGTGTGAGTCAGGTACAAGAAATTGCCAACCAACTGCCTATAAAGTGTAGAATCGACTGAAGGAGTGGGACAAGCTGTAGTAAAAACAACCCCTGACTGAAATGGAGTGGGAGTAGGCTTGCAATCAAGCATGCCAAAGTGCTGAAGCATGTCAAGAGCATACTTTTGCTGGTAGAGAGAGATCCCATCAGAAGACTGAAGCACCTAAAGACTAAGGAAATAGTGCAATAGACCGAGATCTGTCATCTCAAACTGATCCATCAAGTCACGCTGAATATGTTGAATCATAGAGGATGAGCTACCCGTGATGAGAAGATCATCAACATATAGCACAAGGACCAAGATGTCACCCTCAAGAAGCTGAATGTAGACGGTGTGATCAGAATGACTATGGGAGAACCCAATGCAGAGCAAGAAAGAGTCCATCTTCTCATACCAAGCCTGAGGGGCCTGTTTGAGACCATACAATGAATGTCAAAGTCTGCAAACCAAAGAACTATCCTGCATAAATCCCTGAGGTTGTTCCATGTAGATTTCCTCCTGTAGATCCTCATGCAAGAAGGCACTCTTCACATCCATCTGAAAAATAGGCCAACACCGAGAAGCTGCAAGAGATAGTACAAAGTGAATGGAATTCATCTTGGCAACAGGGGCAAATGTCTCAGAGTAACCAATACCCTCAACCTATGAAAATCCCTTTGCAACAAGATGGGCTTTGTACTTATCAATGGAACCTGTATATGGTGAAAATGGATAACAATAATAACAATATTGAAAGACTAAATGAATTCAACCACAAAACCCTAGCCTAACAACAACAAAGATATACCATAACATATGAAGATTACCTAAGACAATGCAAATCAAATGAAATCACAAAGATTATACCATCAAATGTCCAATAGGGTTTGAATCTCCATTCTTCCTATCTCCATTGATCTTGCTTGATATATTTTCTCTGAGATTTTATGTGCACAAGAGCTTAACAAAGAACAGAATGTGGTTGCAATTAGGATCTCATATGAAAAGCGTAGTGTAGTCAAATGCATAATTGATCAAGTAGTTAGTTAGGGTTGATAATGAAGGAGGCATCTCCTTATATAGAAGACACCATAAGAAATGGAGGGATAAGATTGAGAGGTGTAAAAGGAGGTCGGCTATGATTAGAGGGTAGGTAGAGGAAATAATAAAATAATGAAAGGGGTAGGTAGTGTAGGAATTAAGAGATGAATGACATGTCATGGGTAGAAAAGGCTAATGAATTAATTAAATAAATAAAGATTTATTTAATTAATAGAAAAAGTGGGATCAATTAAATAAATAAGATATTTATTTAATTTAGGAAAAGGGTAATTTAAATAAATAAAGGTATTTATTTAAATGAGAAATAAGGCTAGAAGAGGTTAAATGAATTAATTAAATAAATAAAGATTTATTTAATTAATAGAAGAATTAGGATAAAATGATTAAATAAATAAAATATTTATTTAATTAGACATGACAATTTTAGGTGTCTACATTTTGCCCCTCTTTGAGACAATGCGGCTTGTCGTGTTGTTTCAAAGAAGATAAGATGAACTGATACAAAGTTTCCCCAAGATGGGAATGATATGCCCCCTTGAGAGATTGGATGAAAATGTCTAGAAAGATCGCATACAATCTCTCGATAAGAAAGAAAGGCTAGAATGGACTGACTGGATAAAGTGACAGAATCACGGGATAAAGAAGACTGACATGGGAAATGAGAGCTAGGGCTAGGGCTAGGGTAGTCTATAAGATAGACCACGAGGGAAATACATCCTCATTGTCATCCACACATCCACGAGATCAGAGTGCAGAGAAAGATAGAGCAGCAACAGTCAACAGCGATGGCATTGGTTTACAGATTCGATCGCGTTCACCATTATCAAAGGCCAGCAGACACAGGAGAGCCGGTAAGTACCACAAAACCTCCTTGTACTTTGTTGTATTAATTGTTGTCATTAATGCATGCTAGGTAGTGCAATAAATGCGCTTTTAAGAAAATGTCAAAAATGTCAAAAATGTGTAGGCGTGTCTGTGTTGGTGCCAGGCCCGTCTATGCTGGCTAGGTGCGTCTATGCCGAAAAAGGTGTCTGTGTGGGATGCGATCGCGTCTGTGTTGTGCAGGCACGTTTGTGCTAGGTAGGCATGTTTATGCAAGATAGGCGTGTCTATGTAGAGAATAGGCACATTTGTGTATTTCAGGTGCGTCTGTGCAGAATAGGTGCATTTATGCAGTCTCTAAGAGTGTTTATGTCATGAAAGCACGTTTGTGTCCAAAAATGTGAATTTGTGTCTTCTAGGTCAAATCGGTAGTTCTGTGATGAACATACGTTGTCAATTGGATAAGATGCTGAGAGGATACACTCAAGCAGGTCCTCTAGGGAAGAGTAGGATAGCAAATAGGGCTAGGATTGACAATTATGTGATAGAACATACGTTGCCAATTAGGAAACTACTCAAGAGAATTCACTCAAGTAGAGGCATTAGGATAGATCAAGGCACTTTGTGATGAACAGTGAGTACCAAGACATAGTACTTTGTGATGAACAAGGAGTACCAATAGGAGCAGCACTTTGTGATGAATAGGGAGTGCAAATGCGAGCAGCACTTTGTGATGAACAGGGAGTGCCAAACACGTAGTACTTTGTGATGAACAGGGAGTACCACTAGGATAGAAGCAACACTTTGTAATGAACAGTGAATGTCACTAGGATAGAAGCAACACTTTGTGATGAATAGGGAGTGTTACTAGGATAAAGTACCATATGCACTTAGATAAAAAAGTAGCATTTTGTGATGAACAATGAATGCCACTATGACTGATATGATTGATTTGCTAGACTACAGGAGTATTTGCCTATGTTGGAGTTGTGAGAGAGATTCTTGTCGACTTAGAGGTTGTGACTAGAGTTGACATTCGAGGACAAAGCCGCCATTGAGGGCATGGGTTTGTGATACATTATGTATGTGCCTGAGTTTCGGGTGAACATGGGTTTGCTGACTGCTTTAGCTGAGAGGTGGCACTCTGAGATGTGCACATTCCATTTGTCGATGGGTGAGATGACAGTTACCTTGGAGGATGTGTACAGGATTCTATGGATACTAATCGATGGGGAGTTGATCCCTTATAATAGAGATGGAGATAGGGATGCCCTGAGACAAGTGTTCCGGGACCCAGGATTGGAGATGAGGGCAGGACATGTGGCTTGGGACACCATGATAGCTACAGGATTAGCGCTACCAACAGTGCTAGGGGGAGTGATCAGTGAATTCCTGTGTCTAGATAGGGCAACATGAGGGTTGGCTATGGGCTGGGAGAGCACCTTGGAGACATTGGTTACAGAGCACACCAGATATGCCTAGAGATCATGTGTGCTGGCACACTTGTATTATGAGCTGCATCAGTTTGTATATCATGGATCCGTAGGATTGGGCTATGGAGTTACATTGTTGCAGGTATAGGCCTATGAGCATCTATCGGTTACCCGACCAATACATTTCAAGGGCAGGGGTCATGGATGCAACTTTGTTCATCTGTATGGCATGATTACATCACAGCCACGGATTGGCAGGTTGGAGCATTGGTGTCGAGTCTTAGATGAGATCGACACTGTGATATGGAGGTCATACCTTGGGTGTAAGTAGTGGGAGGAGGATGCAGTGGATCTCTTGTACACCTTCCGGAGTAGATATCTGATTGGGCGGTCACCCTATGTTTTGGAGAGATAGCTAATTGACAAAGTTTTGCAGGAAGTTTGGCAATATTCAACAGATGCCACAGGGTTCCAGGATGTATGCTTGGACAGTCAGGGATCAGGTACACTTTGAGCCACTGTTGTCATATGATCAGGTCATGACACAGGTAGTAGAGATGGTGTCAATGCCATGGGACATGTGGTCAGATATCGAGGATGCAGGCATGGATTCTGAGTACATGGTGTATTGGGCTGAGCATCCCTTTCCACGACTGACAGACCCAGGGGAGTTTCTAGAGGGAGATGGTGGTGGGAATGAGGATGATGATGGAGATGGTGGGGGGAGAGGCTGATGGAGGAGGTGAGGTGTTATTGGAGAGAGGAGGATGGGGAGGAGAGACAGGCTCGGGTGGTGAGGGGTTGGGGTGGATTGCCACTACAGGTGCCAGTAGCACAGGGTCCAAGATAGGTGCAGGGACAAGGACAGAGGTAGGTATAGGTATAGGCACATGCACCAGTACAGGGGGAGCCACAGGAAGAGGCACAGGGGGCCAAGGTGGAGGAGGATGAGCTAGTTGAGTTGAGGGAGATCTTCCAGGGATAGGTAGATAAGATTCAAGACTTGGAGAGGGAGACTGCTAGGCTCAGGAGGTGACTGAGGGAGACAGAGCATGAGCAGGATCAAGCTATCTAGTGCTATACTGAGGCTGAGACATCACTGAGGGCAGGGAGGCAGGAAGTAGAGGATACAGGGGCTGGATATGCCTATGTTCTACGGGCAAGGGAGGAGATAGGTTACTGGCGTGACCTATACTATGGGGCAGTGCCACCAGAGTAGCGGGCGAGGAGCTTTCATAGACCATCGTGGACAGCGATGACTATGGGAGGGAACCAGAGGCGACAGGCGTCCAGCGGTGGGGTTATGGGTCCTCCACCACCACTAGATAGAGGGGACAAGAGGGATGATCCTAGGGTGGGTCCTTCTAGGGCTCAGATTCTGTCGAGGCTAGGCAGCTCCGAGGGAGGGAGTTCATCATAGCCATAGAGGGCTCCCTATGTATCAATATTGTACCATTTTTGTATGATGATGTAGACACCTACGGGTGATTGTAGCCATATTATTATGACATCATTGTATCATGATACTTTATATATATATATGAGATGATTCACTTTTGCGGCAGCTATATGCATGTGTATCTATGTGATGAGATGTTTAATGATGTATGTTTTATGTGATGGTTATGATATGGATGCAAATATGTACATGATGAAATGCAATATTTTTCATTCTTTTATGTTTTAAATATGTTATGCAAATGCAAATGTGAATGTATGAAATGCAAATAAATATGATAATGCAAATGACTATTTACATGAGGAAAATGTAAAATGTGCTAATATGTGTTGTGTGCAGGATGTGATGCAATTGTGATATCTATATGTATGTATGAAATGATTATATGTGGTAATGCAGGTGTAACTACATAAAATGCAAATATTTTTGGTGTGTCATTATACTCAGTCATGTGATAGCGAGCTACATGGACTCAAGAAGGATGATGGAAGTCAATCAAGAAAGGGGGATGAAAGATAGAAGATATGAAAGTGAAAGAGCTTCTTGTGCATTATCATCATTGAGCTTTATTATGGCAAGTAGGTTATGACAATCAAGGCATATGTTCGACCCAGAAAGTCATTGCACCTGTTTGCATGGAGATAAGACAGTCACAAACAAGGAATGCCCCAGTTCACACTAGACTCATAGTGTCCTCATATCCTTGGACAAGTCATAGCATTACTAAGAGACAATCCACAAACAACAAATACAAATAGGTGATGATACCCCATCCTCGCCTTTCTAGTCAAAGACATCTTGGAGATAAAATCTCTAGTCAAAGATATCCTAGAAAAGCTAGAAGACATGTCACCAAAAGATAAAATAAAAAGAAAACCAAGACTCGACACCAACATCCACTGTAGTCCTCAAATTTAGTGTCTCTTGTCACTTGTATAAGTCTTATTTGATTGTGGTCACCATGTTTACTTTCACAAAAAGGATAGATAGCACTGAACCATATGTTGTCTGAGTCTGTTGAAAGATTTGATTTGTTGAAGCCCATTGTTGTTGTTGTGTCTCATCTAAAACTGACTGAATCCATGCAACTGATACTTTATTGTAGAGAAGATGAAACTTTATTGTGGATTGGCGATGCAGATGCTGCTTTATTGCATATTGTGCGTGGATAGACTGAAGAAAAGTGGAAGAAACTGTACTCCTCGAAAACATGTGATGTTCTTAGTTCCACACCCATCACTAGACGTAGGATTTGCCTTAGCCACAGATAGGATCTAATTTATTATGGATGGAAAGAGGTGAAAAGGATTGATTATTATGAATGGCGAACCAATCTTAGGTAGATCAATAACAAGCCATGATGGGAATGGGTAAGTTTATTATGAACGAATAGGTAGTGAGTGTGTGCAAAGTGAAATGATGAAAGTGAATCTTGAAGGAGGGAGGACCAATGTCTCTACACATGGTGCTGGTGACCTATTTTTCACCATGGTACTTGCCCAGGGCGCCACCGAAGTGGTTTTCACCGTTGGATGAAATGTTTTTCTGTTTTTCAATTTTTATTTTTTTTTGTATTTTGAAATTTTTGAACTTTTTTTGTATTTTTGGATTTTTTGATTTTTTTGTATTTTTTGACATTGGGATATTCCGAAGAGCTATGTGTAAAACCTGCGAAGGTGCATGTTGTTGATAGGATCCTCTAAATGTTCACCCTCTATGGTTGAGAGCTGATATGCACTAGATCCATATGCTGCTATAATGATATAAGGACCAAGCCAGTTTGGTTCGAACTTGCCCTTCTTCTCTCTGTCTTGCTATTTTTTGGGGTTTTCTCTAAGAACCAAATCACCTACCTCAAATGTGCGAGGCTTGACTTTGTGATTTTAGTTGCGACTCATTCGCTGTTGATAATCCTTGAGATGATTAAAAGCAGTTTGTCTTTGTTCATCCAATAGTTCAAGTTCTTGTAAGCGAGAGACCCTCTAGTCTTCATCACTGATGATGTTTTGCAAGGAGACTCATAAAGAGGTTAACTCGACCTCAATAGGCAAGATAGCTTCAGCGTCCTAGACAAGTGAATAAGGTGTATCTCCTATAGGTGTTCGGATGCTTGTGCAGTAGGCCCAAAGTGCGGGATTTAGTTGGATATGCCAATTGCGGCTAGCATCGTCGACTGTCTTTTTTAAGATTTTAAAGATTATTTTATTAGATGCCTCAGCTTGACCATTACCTTGAGGGTAATAAGGTGTGGAGAAACAATGGGAAATACGGAAGTGATCATAGAGTTCACAAACATCCTGATTTTTGAAGGGATGCCCGTTATTGGTGATAATAGAAACAAGAATACTGTATCGACAAATGATATAGTTGAGAATGAAGGTAGAAATTTGTTTTCCAGTGACTTGTGTGAGAGGCACGACTTCAATCCATTTTGTGAAATACTCTGTGGCAGTGATAATGAATTTATGACCATTGGAAGAAGGAGGGTGAATCTTGCCTATAAGATCGAGTCCCCACTGACAAAAAGGCCAAGGAGTCGCAATCGGTTGAAGTTCCTGTGCTGGTGCATGAATGAGGTCTCCATGAAGTTGACATTGCTTACATTTCCTGACAAACTGATGTGAGTCTTTTTCCATACTAGGCCAGTAATATCCAGTCTTGATGAGTTTCTTGGCTAAGGTAGGACCACTAGAATGTGGACCACATATCCCTTCATGTACTTCACGTAACACAATCTGAGCTTCGTCGCTTTCTAAATATCTAAGAAGAGTGCCATCTAGACCTTGATAGTATAGGACATCGGCTAAAATGACGTATCGAGAAGATTGGCAAATGAAAGTGCGACATTGGTTATTAGATAGATCAGGAGGTAGGGTATTGTCACGAAGGTATGTGAAAATGGAACCATATAACTGGGAATCAGAACCAACAACACATAACATCTTAGTAGGAGTAATTTCATATGAGGGAACCAAAATGTTATCCACCAAGCACTCATAGCGGGTCTCATTCGGAGGTAGATCGATCAGTGAAGCAATTATAGCCATGGCATCTGCGGCTCAATTACGCTCTCTTGGTATCTACTCAAAGTCTATCTTTGTGAAATGTTGTTTCAAGTCATCTACCATTTTTTTGTAAGGCATTAATTTCTCATCCTTTGTTTGATAGTTATCTGTTGTTTGATGAATTACAAGTTGAGAGTCCCCAAAAACCTGAAGTTCCTGGATTTTCCATTGAACTGCAATCTGTAATCCTGTTGTTAATGCCTCATATTCCGCTATGTTATTAGTGCAAGGAAATGATAAGCAGTATGATTTTGGTATGGAATCCCCTTGAGGAGTTATGAAGAGGATGCCAGCTCCTGCCCCATGCTGTGTGTATGAGTCACCAAAGTATAGTTGCCATGGCTTTGTATGTGACACTGTTAAAATGCATTCATTTGGAAATTTTGAAGTTAGAGGAACATCATCTATCATGGGGGCATCTGCTAATTGATCTATGATGGCTTGTCCTTTCAATGCTTTTCTATCCACATACTCAATGTTGAATTCACTCAGGAGCATCACCCATTTGGCTAGTTGCCCAGTAAGTGTTGCTTTATTGAGAAGGTATTTCAATGGATTGGTCCTTGCAACCAACTTAGTCTTATGAGTTAGCATGCAATGTCATAATTTCTATGAAGCAAAGACCACGGTGAGACATGCGTGCTCAATTGGTGTGTAGTTTAGCTCATATCCCACCAATGTGCGACTGATATAGTATACTACCTTTTCTTTGCCCTCAGCAACTTGTTGTGCTAAGAGTGCCCTCAGTGTTGTTAAAGTAGCTGATATGTATAGTAATAAAGGCTGATCTGGAACTGGTGGGATCAAAACTGGTGGATTCAGAAGATAATCTTTGAGTATCTAGAAAGCTTGTTGATAGTTATCATCCCATTTGAATTTGATGTTTTTATGTAACAAGTGCTAAAAGGGATTACATTTATCTACAAGTTGTGCTATAAATATTTGTATGGACTAGAGTCTCCCTTGCAAAGATCGAAGCTGACTAATGTTTCGTGGTGATTGCATCTCTAGGATGGCCTTGACTTTTGCTAGATTGGCTTTGATTCCTCTTTTTGATAAAATGAATCCTAGGAGCTTCCTGGAGGTTACTCCAAAGACACATTTCCTGGGGTTTAATCTTACTTTGTATTTTTCCAACCAATCAAAGATGACTAAAAGTATGTCCAAATGTGTATCTCTATCTATTGATTTGCCCAAGAGGTCATGAACATAATCTTCCATAGTAACGTGCATGAGATCATGAAAGATAGTAGTCATGGCTCTTTGATATGTAGCGCCTGCATTTTTAGCCCAAAGGGCATGACATTCCAGCAGAAGGTTCCCCAAGGACAAGTGAATGCTATTTTGTGCTGGTCTTCGGATGCAATTTTAATTTGATTGTAACCAGAGAATCCATCTATCAAGGATAACATCGCATGACTTGCTATGAGATCAACGATCAAGTCAATATTTGGTAATGGAAAATCATCCTTCGGACAAGCTTTGTTGATGTCTCTAAAATCTGTACATATTCTGATGCTACGGTTTGGTTTACTGATAGGCACTAAGTTGGAGATCCATTCAGGATAATCAATTGGGCATATGAATCCGACATCCAATAATTTCTCAAGTTCTGCTTTGACTAGTAATGCCACTTGTGGATGCATCTTTCTTAATTTTTGTTTCACTAGTTTTGCCCCCAGTTTAACTATCAAATGGTGCATTACAAATCTGGATCCAATCCAGGCATATCAGCATATGACCATGCAAAGTTGATTTGTCATTCCATGAAGAAACTTATGAATTTTGACCTTTCTGACTCTATCAAAGATTGAGCCAAGAATATGTTGTGTGGAATTTCTTCTGTACCAATGTTTTTTTTGATAGTCTCCTCTACCAACATGGATGACTTTTCCTCATATGATGCTGGGAGAATGTCAAGCCTTCCATCTTCGGGTGCCTCAGAGAGGTTTTGGCCCTCAAATACATCCTTTCTTTTTACTTTTTTGGGGTAAGACAATGCCACAATGTGGTTTTCACCATAATATCCTTGGTTTGTTTTTATTTTCATATTTTTGTGACTAGAAGGCCTGACACCCTCACCGAAATATGCCACGCTATTGAGTTCTATAGTGTATCCCGCTTTATGGTCCCCAGGGGGAAGATCATCTCGTATGCCAAGATAGTCAATAAAAGCTTCATCATTTTGGAATGTGTCAAACTGTGCAGGTCCTTCATGGTCCCAGTCAATAAGTTGGTGGTGGACAAGGGGAAGGCCTTTGATGTCTTCGAAGTTAGCGGGGCTAAGAGTGAAGATGCAGTTATATTCAGGTATGTCAAGGTAGTTATCGAGATCATCATTGGCACTCTCCTCATCAGTCTTGATCATGATCGAATCCAAATTATCATCACTAGTAGCGCATTCTAGGACAGGTGCTCTCATTCTATGTGATTTCAACCTAGGACCTAGAGGCAAGGACTGTATGGGATCCTTCGAGGTTGTTTCTTGACCAACTTTGAAATTTTCATAAAATTCCCATTCATTGGAGTCTGTGGAATAATGATTCTCTTGTTGAATTTTGGCAGCTTTGATTTGTAATGCTTCTTCTATCCTTTGAGTGTGGACCTTGGAAGTCATGAAACCAAGTCCCTTTTAGCATTCCTTTTTGAATGTCAATTCAGGTTGTAAAGGTTCAATGATGCCTTCCTTTCTTAACCGAAGAGGGCTTTTGCCATCATACCGAAATTTTTGTAGAATCTTGAACCCTTTGCCATACTTCTCACATGGTATACTGATGTGATCTTGTGTATCATTTTCAAGGTCTTTGTAAAGCATTTTGTATAAGTCTTCCTCTTCTAGTTCACCCTATCTTTGAAAGATAGTAGGGTCCCATTTGAGTATAATGATAGATACCTGCTTATTAGGATGTGGTCGTCCATATTCTTTTGGTGAATTCATGACTTGTTGTAAGTACATGGTCTGATTCAAAAGGTATTCACCCATGCCCTTGTCCTAGAATTTCCCTTTAAGCTCACCTTTTTTTGATGTCGAAGGTTTTAATGATTCAAGATCAATGTATGCAGAAGAAGGAACAGCTTCGCGATTACTGGGAATGATGGTCTCAGTTTTTGGTCTCAAGTTATTGCAATATATGAATGGATTAGGATCTCCATTAACTATTATTTCAACTCCATTGTGAGGAAACTTAATGCATTGGTGATATATAGATGGGACTGCCCTCATTTCATGAATCCAAGGACGTCCTAGCAATATGTTGTATGTGAGCTCCAAGTCTAGAACTTGACAAACCACATCCTTTGTAACCAGCCTAACTCTGAGAGGTAAGGTGACTATGCCTTTGGATGACCGCTCTTCGTCATCATATGCCTTGATGGTAATTTTGTTTGTAGAATTCATAGCTTTATCAGAATATCCCAATTGTTTAATAGTGCTCAATGTACAAATATTTAGAGCTGCTCCTCTATCTATCAGGACTCGTTTTATGCGGTGTTTGTGTATGAAGGCTTCAATGTGTAAAGGTGTGTTATGCGGATGACTTATGGAGGCATCATCAACTTCTGTGAATGTAAGGGAGTGTGGAATGGAAAGGTATCCCACCATGGCTTGAAACTGGTCCATGTTCAGATCAGTAGGATCAACAATTTCTCTCAAGATTTTGTCAAGAATGGATTTATGTGTGGGGGATATGCGTAAGAGCTCAAGGATTGAGATAAGCGTGGGTGTCTTCCCTAACTATTCTACAAGGTCATACTCAGGTTTGGTGGATGAGGAAGCGGTGTTCTTGGCTGGAGCACCTTGCAAAGTGAATTTACCTTAATGGGTTGTAACATGACATTCAGAGGTAGGTTCAGAAGAAGATCCAACGCCTTTTAGGACAATCTTGGGTCTCTGGGTAGAATTCTCAGGTGTTTTGTCCTTGATGATAATGGTAAAGACATAATTGTCCATCGAGATGTGATTGATAGTTGAATCATAGTTATAGGATGCTCTGGTATATTTGGTCTGATCATCTGTGGCTGCAGCTTTTCCCTTGTCATGCTTTGGGAATGGTTCCTTAAACATTTCATGTTCTTGATTGGCTGAGTGTCCTTCAATTTCAATGTAACCTCTATCAATGAGATCTTGTATGATGTTCTTCAGTCAATGGCAATTTTCTGTCTTATGACCCTTGCTCTTTTGAAATTCGCAATACTCATCATCATTCCACCAATTTGGTTTGACCTTTGGTTCATATGGAGGAAAATCTGGAATAGTGATTACCTTGTTTGCCACTAGCTTTTTGAAAACTGACTCAAGCGGTTCTCCCAATGGAGTGTACTTCCTTCATGATTTGGAAGTTGTTTGAGTATTCACCTAATTGTTTGTAGAGCTTGATCCAGAAAAAACAATTTTGGGTCGTACTGAATTGGTGTCAACAACACCATCATTGACTGTGTTCTTGTTTTTATTCCAAAAATCTTGGCTTATCTTTTCCTTTAAAGTCATCTTTGTTTTCCTTGAATATCTTATTGACTCCTTGTTCAATTAGGACCTTTTCTATCGCTAATACTTTTTCAATGACATCCTTGAAGGTGGACAAACAAGCTTTTCTCAGTTCATAGTCAATGTCTTTGTTAACATTCTGGGTGAACATTTCTACTATTCGTTTTTGTGGAATTTCACAAGAGCATCTGCTAGCTAGATTTCTCCATCTTTGTAAAAATGATGCAAAAGACTCTCCCTCTTTTTGCTTGGTGTTGCACAAAGTAGTGACTGATATGTATGTCTCTATGTTGTATGAGAAATGTTGAATAAATGCCTCTGCTAAGTCACCCCATGACTTAATACCAGGTTGAAGTTGGGAGAACCATTCCATAGCTTGATCGCCTAAGCTTTGTGGGAATAATCTCATCAAATATGTCTCTTCTGCTGCTACCTCAATGCAAGCTATGAAATACTATCTTATGTGTGTCTTAGGATCTCCTTTTCCTCTATACTTATCAAACTTAGGTGTCACAAAGTTTGTAGGAAAAGGAGGCATTGGAATTCTCTTGTCAAATGGATAAGGACATATGTCTCTCATTGTGTATGTTGGCTTCGGTGTATTTATGTCCTCCATTTTCTTTTGTAGGTCCCTGATTTGTTGCTCCAAATTGTTCTTAGGTGGAGATCAACTTCTTGGACCACACCCCATGCTTGAGGTACCAATTGGAGGGAGAGCATGTTGCATATATGGATGATATTGATCATACACATGTTCATATGGAGGAGGTCTATAATGATGCTATGTATATGGACCACTTGGTATAGATTCATGTTGAGGAATGAAATATCTGCTTTGTCCATGTATACCATACTCTACAGGCATGTCATGAGTTTGTTCTAGTGTGTTGTCCCCAAATTTGACGCGGGGTTTCCTTGTGTCCAAATTTTGAGCATGCCTTTGAATATCCAATTGCTTTGGTGGTTGATCCTTAGCATTGATATGTGATTGAGCATATTTTTCTACATAAGACTTCCATAATGGTCTGCGAAGGTGAGTATCATATGATTGACCATGTGTGTATGGGACCTCTAGTTTTTGAAACAAAGATGATGGTGATTCAGGCACCATATGTGGTCCTCTATTGCCTCCACTATTAGGCCTCCTTTGATCCATGTTGGAGTGAGGTTGTTGCAAAGGTCGATTTTCCATTATTTGAGACATGTCAAAATCATGAGGGATCTTGGCTCCACTTTGTGCCATCACTTGTAGAAAATATTGTGTATCTCTCCTCATTATTTCCTCAACCAATCGATTAAAATGAGGATTCATAATGGTGTCTTCCACTTCTGTTGAATGTACAAAAATTTTGTCCATATTGTCATTGTGTGTATCATTCTTGTTTGTAGTGTTCATGTTCTCAACATTTGGAATGTTTCTATAAGCATCCATGTCAGGTAATGTAGTATGATCAGAATTGAAAAAGATATCATTGTCATACTCGTAGGAGCTCATGTTTGCGGACTCTTGAGCCTCTTTAGTTTCTCTCCTAGATTTTTGGGAATGGGTTTCAACCATGAACTAGGTATTGACCAAGATGTGTGAGACTAGATGAAAATGGAAATAGTATGGAAGACCAAGAGTTGGATGGAATGTAAATGAATCTAAGGTGTACTTGCAATGTCCAAAATGTAAGACCAAGTATGTATGTAGTAGAGTAGGTGTGACTTCCAAAGAGAGGATAGTTAAGTTGACCTTGACTCTAAGTGAGACCAAATGAGACCCAAAGGTGATAGACCTTGATGAGGGACCACTTAGCAAAATGTTGTTGTATGTAGTGTGTTGACAAAGTATGATGAGGACAAGAAAGTGACCTTTTAACTCAAGTTTAGACAAATGTGAATGTAATGTAAGGTGTAAAGCAATGATGGACTTTGTGAGACCTAAAGACAGGTTGAATGCTAGATGAAACCCTGGAGAAATAACCTAGGAAGCTCAAGAATTCCGAAACTGACTGTGTTTGTTTGCTGGACTGTAAAAGTTTTTCAATTCTGAACACAGATGTGCCTGTATACTACACAGACATGATTTCTTGACACAGACATGGTTCTATTTAACACAGACATGAGTCTAAGATTTTGTAAATGCAATGTTGATTCTGAGAACACAGACGCATTTTTGCCCTTCACAGATGTGGTTAGATGACATAGACGCTATTATGTCAAACACAAACGTGTTTCTACAAAATTTGTGCAATTTTTTCCAATCTATGAAGTTGCTTTGTTGTGACCAAATCTGAATGTTGGACTGTTTTTCATGACAAGAGAACATGGTGTTGATGAGGACTCAATGTTTGCAAGTGTCTACACTCAAAAATATGACTCAAAGAAAGTGTGTTGTTTGATGTAAAAATGTTTTGCATACACTTGAAGACACAAAAGACACGATGTTTTGATGTTTGGTCTTGAATGTTTGATAGTTCAAAATAAGACAAGCACAATTCTTATGGTTGGCCAAGACAATAGTTGTTGATCCCACATGGGGTTTTACCCCCGAGGCTACATTATTCAGAGCGAATACTTAGATGCTTGACCCCACTGGCTCCACCCTCGACACTCACTTCTCAGGGCAGCCAAGCATCAGTCCCCACAAAAACTCCTTGTGGAGAAACTTGTATCTCTACTAAGAACCGTATGTGTGTGGGCTTCTACCAGAGGTCCGACCTCCTGCCCCAACAACTAAAAGGATTTGGGCTTCTAAAACAAAAAGGTGCTAGTAAGGGCATTCGCTTGTGTGGCCATACATGCAGCACTTTTAGCTCTATAAATACAGAAGGCTCCCAGCTAGTAGGGGTTACGCCCTACAAATGATCAAATAAATTTGATCAAACAGGTTTATGGGGAGACATAGTGTCGGTATGAACTAATCAGCACATGTTATTCATAGTTTTCACCATGAATACAGTTATTTATAGTGGTTTGGAAGAAGATGGCTTTTCTTTTGCTACCACTTGGGTCGTTCTCTCCTCACTAGTAGTCCTAATGACCACATAGGGAGACAGGCCCTCTAAAGATTAAACAAAAAGAGCCTATTGCTCAAGACACAAAAGACAATGATTCAATTTTAGTGCACCAATTGAAGTGTTTGCTAGTATATGAAAACAAGGCATGCAATAAAAATCCAAAACCCTTGCCAAGGACCTACAACAAAAAGTTGTTAGTAATTTGGATGGTTTCAAATGATCACCCCTTCCTGCAAGCACACAAGTTAGGTAAATTTTAAACCCAAAAGACTTTGTGAAAATAGGGGCCTTCAACAAAACGATTTTGCTTTCAAGATAAGCTGGACCAATTTTGTTAGCTAGATCTGAATATATTATCTCAAAATAAACCAGATCTGAAAAACTGAATGACTAAAAACTTGAATCAATGAAAATCCAAAATGTAAAATAAGTGTACATAGACGCAGTTACCATAAACACAAACGTGACTTATGGACGCAGATGTGCCTGAAAATCACATAGACATTGTTCCAGAACACAGACGTGGCTTTTAGATGTAGACGCGCCTAGAAATCCCACAGACGTGATTAGGGAACACAGACATGATTTCTGGAATCTGCAAAAAAAAAATAAAACTATAGAAGGTGCAGACGCGATCCCAGATGTCGCAGACGCGACAGAAGACCAAAAACATGATCCGAAAGTATGCAGACACGAAAATATCAAAATGTTGTTGGAAATGTCAGATCTGCAACTTCAAAACACCAAATCTGCAATAAGGATGTTAAATGCAAAAGGGACAAGAGTCCCACCGGGCGTTCCAAAATGTATATGGTAAAAATGGATAACAATAATAACAATATTGAAAGACTAAATGAATTCAACCACAAAACCCTTGCCTAACAACAACAAAGATCCACCATAACATATGAAGATTACCTAAGACAATGCAAATCAAATGAAATCACAAAGATTATACCATCACATGTACAATAGGGTTTGAATCTCCATTCTTCCTATCTCCATTGATCTTGCTTGATATATTTGCTCTCAGGTTTTATGTGCACAAGAGCTCAACAAAGAACGAAATGTGGTTGCAAGTAGGATCCCATATGAAAAGAGTAGTGTAGTCAAATGCATAATTGATCAAGTAGTTAGTTAGGGTTGATAATGAAGGAAGCATCTCCTTATATAGAAGACACCATAAGAAATGGAGGGATAAGATTGAGAGGTGTAAAAGGAGGTCGGCTATGATTAGAGGGTAGGTAGAGGAAATAATAAAATAATGAAAGAGGTAGGTAGTGTAGGAATTAAGAGATGAATGACATGTGTCATGGGTAGAAAAGGCTAATGAATTAATTAAATAAATAAAGATTTATTTAATTAATAGAAGAAGTGGGATCAATTAAATAAATAAGATATTTATTTAATTTAGGAAAAGGGTAATTTAAATAAATAAAGGTATTTATTTAAATGAGAAATAAGGCTAGAAGAGGATAAATGAATTAATTAATTAAATAAAGATTTATTTAATTAATAGAAGAATTAGGATAAAATGATTAAATAAATAAAATATTTATTTAATTAGACATGACAATTTTAGGTGTCTATAGAACCATCAGTAGCATATTTAGTGCGAAACAACCAGCGACACCTGACCATATTTTTGCCCTTAGGAAGAGGATAGAGATCCCAAGTATGATTTCTCATCAAAGAAGAATACTCCTCCTCCATAGCACAATCCTACTCAGGGTGACCTGTTGCCTCTGAAAACTTCTGAGGATCATCTGAAATAGCATGACTCAAAAGACTAGAACCCACTGTATGAGAACAAGTGTGACGAGTATCTGAAGGATCACCAACCATAGGACCTATCGCCTCAACAATAAGGCAAGCCTACTTGGGCATTTGAGGTGGAGCAGGTGGAGGTAGGGATGGTGGATCATCAGCACCATCATCAAAATCATCTTCAAAAAGATCTTGAAGGGGTGCAGTGGTTGGAGTAGGCAGAGGAGTAGACACTGGAGTCGAGGTATCCACTATGTGAAGATGCTCATCAAACTGAACATCCCGTCGAAATAGGACCTCTCTGGAATCAGGATCAAACAACCTGTACACCTTAACATCCTCACAGTAGCCAACAAAAATGAGTGGCTGGCTCTTCCGCTCCATGGCTTTCCTCTGAGCATCAAGGATAAAGGCCCATGCCTCACTGCTAAACACTCGAAAAAAGAAAACATCAAGCTTGTCATGAGACCAAGCCTCCACAGGAGTCATATGTCGAATAGCCTTGTGAGGCATCTGATTCTGAATATAGTTGGCACAATTGACTGTCTCAGCCCAAAAAGATGAATCCATGGACCTAGACTAAATCATACAATTCGCCATCTCCCTAAAAGTTATGTTCTTGCGTTTAGTGACACCATTCTACTGAGGGGTGTAGGGAACAGTAAACTGATGCTGCAAACCATGCTCAGTGCAAAAATCTCTGTAAGCCTGATTCACATACTCCCCCCCATTATTTGTACGTATCCGTCGAATAGAACAGCCAGACTGCTTCTCTACATATGTCTTGAAGATTTGAAATGAATCAAAGACATCAAACTTGTACTTAAGAAAGTACACCCATGTGCATCTAGAGAAGTCATCAATAAACGTGAGTACATACTTGGCCCCTAAAAAAGGAGTGGGAAATGAAATGAGGTCATTGTGAATCAACTCCAAGGGAGCCAAAGCACGAGAAGCTCTCCCCTTCAGAAAGGGATCTCTGTGATGCTTGCCAAGCACACAACCATGTCAAACACCATCTATGCAGGAAATCTGTGGGAGCCCAAGAACAAGTGCCTGTGTACTCATCTGCTGAAGATATCTGTAATTGACATGGCCCAATCGCTCATGCCAAAGCTTACTCACTGAATCTACATGTGCTATGAAAGATGAACCTATACCCAAAGAGGGCTCAAATTCATCAAATTTGTAGAGATAAGATGCAGAATCCACACTACCAAAAGCCACAACCAAATCAGGGTCATGGAGGTCCCGAATAACCACATCATGTGGTGAGAACTCAACTGTCTTACCAAAGCCAGAGTGGCAAATCTGATAAATGGATAGGAGATTCATCAAGATGTCAAGGACAACCAAAACATTCTATAGAGTACCTCCATCCAAAGAGACAGAACCTGAACCCAAGACGGAAAGCTGAACTAAGTCACCCACTACAATCTGTGAAATACCACAAGAGGCAAGAGAAGTAAACAACTGCTGAGTGTGTGTCATATGGTGAGAAGTACAAAATCTAGAATCCATGTGGACCCATAGGTTGAAGCTCTAGCAGTGAGAGCATGACCTTTCCCTATGGAAGGAGAAGATGACTGAGGTGAAGAAATGTGATGCTGCTACATAGCTTCCTCTAAAGCCTCTAATCGTTTCCAACACCTGGAAACTAGATGTCCTTCCTTGCCACAAAAACTGCAAGTGTCAGATGATTTCTTCTTAGTCTTGGAGGAAGACTCACTAGACTATGAAGATTTCCCTTGTTTGGGAGGAAATGGTTTTGAATCAGACTTAGGAGCAGGCTTGGAGGAATTCTCACTACCTACAGAAGACTTCTTCGGCTTCGATTTTTGCTTCTGTTTCTCCTTCTCCTTAGAGGACTGAGCAACCAATGCTTTGTTCTTGGAGTCTGAGAGTGTATCCAGCTGAGAAAGATGAGACTGCTCATGAGACAATCGCTCACAAAAGACATCAAAGGTAGGCATGGTGAAACTAGTACCCAAGCCATCCATGGTGGAGTAGAAAGTAGAGGCAAAAAACTAAAAGTGACCCCGAAGCTTCGAAAGAATCAAATGAATGCACTTTGTATCAGTCTTGTTCTTTCCACATCCCTAAAGAATAGATCTATTAGTCTTGAATTTGTTCAAAAAATCCTCAATAGTGGGAAAGGAATCAGGTAATAAAGAAGTCAACTCTGCCTCAATCTGTAATACCTGAATCTCATTGACCCTCCTGAAGAGAGAATCAAACTTCAACCACATATCCCGAGGAGTAAGCAACTCATCAAGGTGAAACAGAAGACTATCAGAGACATGCAAAGAGATGAAACCCATGGCCTCATCCAGCTTGTTCCGGTGCATAAGAATCTCATAAGGACGTTGCAGGTCTAGCTGAACCTCATCCAAAGAAGCCCACAACCCTCGTGACCTGAGAAGCCTCATGATGCGGGGCTTCCAGGTGTGATATTTGTGTGAAGTCAACAACTCAATTGAAGGATCTGCCATTAGAACAAAGCAAAAACTCTGCACTTGCACCTGCACCTACTTGTTGGTTGTTTTTATTATGTGATCTTTCAGAATAGACAGAAGATGCAGAAGGGTTTGTTTGTTTGGAGAGTTTAGGTGTTCTTGATTTTTGATATAAATGACAGAAAGCGAGAAAAAAACACCCCCCCATAATAGAAAAACCCAAACCCTAGTACATAGTAATGAGAAGGAAGTAGTTCATAAGCAAAAAAACTTCAAACTGATATCTCATGTACCTGGTGAAAATTTTGAGAAAAAAGATCACAAATCTGAATAGAGCATGCTGAGAGCTTTCCAACGCCTATTCGTTTTTGAAAAATGGAGTCTGTTTGCCCATTCTACGGCCTCGGAAGTGCAAAAAAGAAGCCCGACATGGATTGGTAAAACACAAAGTCAAATAGCAGATTCAAGAAAAAAATCCACCACCACACAGTCTGGCTCGGAATCACCTTTCCAACGCCTATTCGTTCTCCAAAATCTGACTCCGGATGCACAATCTAGGCCCAAAAAACCAACCCCCTCTCAAAAATACTAGAGAGGAGGAGTTGGTGGTGTTTCAGGCGGACGTGGGGCTCGGACCGGGCGGAGGTGGTGTGGCCTGGGCAGAGCGGAGCGCTAGCTAAGTAGAGCAGAGTTGGGGCCGAGCTGGGGCCAAGTGGAGGTGACGTGGCCCGGCTGAGCGGAGCGAGGGCTGCTGGCAGGTGGAGGCCAAAGCGCCGATGGGCCAGTGGGGCCGGCCTAACTGGTCCGCAGACACCATACGGTGCCGGATAGTTAGGTCTGGTGCCCAAAAATTTAAAACAAAATTTTTTCCTTTGCCTTCCCTTTTGCTGGGATTTTTTTGATTTATTTTTGTGAAATTTTTTTTTTTAAAAATCAAAAACAATCTGGCCTGCATGCCATAAAAGGGAAAAAAAAAAAAAAAAAATTCAAAATTTTTTTCTCAATTTACGTGCCAGGGTCGTACGGCCTAGCTGGGAGAAACAAAATATCACCCAGATGCTCAAGGGTCAAAAATGGACAAATTATATGACTATAGGGGTTTTTGGGCCTTCTGAGCACGATGGTGAGGTCCATTTAGGCCCAAAGTGCTCAGAAAAAAACTTTAACCCTAAGCACACAAAAAAATGCCTGAAACCCCAGATCTGCTTCAAATGCAAAATTCTCAAAAAATAGGAACAAGTAGCTACAGATCTGAGCTCTGATACCATATAGGAGTTGAGAAATACAACCCCATAGTAGCCTAAAGATCTTCTGCAAGCCGAATAACCTGTTACAAGGAGAAGCAATGAAGCAAAATCTGAAGAACACACAAAAACATAGAAAAGTATTCTCAAAAGATGAGAGCTCCAATTCACCAAAAAAGTATTGTGAAAAGATAATACAATGAAAAGAAAAAATAACCTCTAATAGGTCAAGAAACCCTAAAAAAGGAAAACCCTAGGCTTGCACATAATAATTAATTAAAATAATTAATTATATGCACCTAATGTTAGCTTAAGTGTAAAAAGATAATTGGGAACTTAAAGAATTAAACAAATAATGTTTAATTAATCAAGTAAAGACCCAATTACTCTAACAAAGAGTGTTAAGTGGTCCAAATTTTTAAATTGACTAGCGAAATGATATCAAATTTCGATTTCGATCTCAAAAATTGACTCAAGACGATCCAATTAGCTAAGGGTACAATTTTCGTGTCCATCGGAACAAGTTGAAAAATTAGGTTTTTGGCTATATATGGGACAAAAGTGTCATTTTCAATTCATTTTAACCCTCCAAGTTTGAAAATTTAAAAACCCTTCTGCGAAGAAAATGGTGGTCCCTACTCGTCAGCATCGATTCAAGCACCAGAGAAGACATAATTGACCCCAAAACTACGAGCCAGCGGTAAGTGATCGATGTTAAGCTTGTTTATGTTTCCAATTTTGAATTTATTTTGCTCATTTTGCAAGTTTTTCGCATGTTTGGGGTCGAGCGTCACGTTTTATCGTGCAAGACAGGGTCTTGTCTCATACGAGAAACTGGCATAATTTCTTTTGTCATTTAAGGTAATTAGTTTTGTCATTCGAGGTGCACCCTCGTGTGTAAGATAGGTCTATAAAAAGACCATTTTGTCATGCGAAGTCTAAAAGTTTTTCGTTTGAGGCTATTTTATCATACTAGAGTTGTTCCTGGCTCGTACGAGATGTTGTTTTTCTATGTTTTGTCATTCGAGAGACAATGAACATTTTTTAAGGTGTAAACGTGAAATTTAGATTTTGCATTTGACTTACTTGGATTTGCGTGATGTTTTACTTCTCTTGTAGGCTCATTTGGAATGTTTTCTGATGCTTCGTTATTGGGTTTTTTTGCAGGTTCGATTACCTCATGTGTTTATCCTCCTACGATGGCATTAGTGCAACATTTATCTAAGGTTGAGTAGGCTCATATTGACTTGTACGGATTGACTCATTTGTTAAGATTACCCGATATCCGTGTGAACCATGGGATGCTCATATCATTGGTAAAGCGATTTCATTCAAAGCATAACACATTTCATCTGTTGGTGGGGGAGTTGACTATCACTCCTAAGGATGTATACAGGATCCTCTGTATCCCTTTTGCTAGGGATAAGGTGGATTATGATTCAGGGCACCTTCCAGGATTACAGGCAGTGAGGCATGTCTTCAGTGATCCTGACATTTTGACTCGTTCCATGAGTTGGGACATACTGATGAGCAGGTATAGTGAGGAGTATCTTCTAGCATGCATTCTAGCAGGGTTCATAGGCTGTTTTCTGATGCCAAATAGAGGGCAACAGGGCTTCCAGTGCGGATGGGGTCAGATATTAGAGAGGTTGATAGAGACCCTTTAGAGACTTGGCTGGGGTTCATGTTTATTGGCCCACATGTATCAAGAGATGCATGAGATTGTGTACAAAGATGGGCGGAGCATGGCCGCCGGTGTATATATTTTGCAGGTGTCGGCTTGGGAGAACCTTCCCATTTGTCAACCCATAGTAGATGATAGTAGAGAGCTTGGGAAGCTGATCATATATAGGTATGCTAGATATATTACATAGCCCCATCTAGGCAAGACAAAATTTTGGAGATGGCAGCTTGATGACCTGATAGTCGTTGTATGGAGACCGTACAAAGGTTTGGAGCTGTGGGATGACTGGTGGCTAGTCCACAAGGACCTTTTTGTTACACACCCACTTATCAGGAGGTCACAGACCATTGTGGAGCGATTCATCATTTTTTGAGTGATGAGGCAGTATGGCCAGCCTCAGGGGATCTCGTAGGAGTACACAGCATATGCATGTTATGCTGATGAGGAGAGACAAGGATGGTCTCCATGGTTGTCGTATGCTTTGGCGATGTAGGAGCTGACAGGTTTACACTGCCTAAGGTGGGATTACATGGATGACCTAGCAGATGCGGGGGTATTGCCCTAGTATAGAGATTATTTTTAGCAGCATCCGTTCCCTCGATTTACAAATCCTGGTGAGCAGGCTCCTCATATTGAGGATGTTGAGGATGATGCCTCCGCACCAACATAGGGATAGGGACAGGGCCATAGGAAGGGCTAGAGGCAGGGACAGGCACAGAGAGCTGATGCTCCATGGTGGATAGGTGGTGATCCTGGTGCTAGCAGCAGCAAGGTGCCTGCCGAGGGTGGATAGCAATGGGGTGAGGGCGGATCCCTAGGAGAAGTGGGAGTGAGATTGGGTGGGACCGAGGAGGAGTGAGCAACTCTGAGATAGGTCTAGCAATGGCAAGATGAGCAGGGTGGAGCCATAGGTGGAGATGGAGGTGGAGGTGAGGAGCCTGCGAGAGAGTAGGGAACGGAGGCAGGGCGGTCGATGAGGGCACGTCTTGTAGAGTTGCAGTCATAGTTGATAGTGGCTTAGACTCAGCTGGCACAGCGGGACCAGTATCTGGCCGAGGTGAGGGCTAAGCGGGATCACCAGCTTGCCGAGGTGAGGACCGAGCGTGATCGCCAGATCGCAGTGCTAAGAGTAGAGATTGGAGTAGAGAAAGAGCCCCTGTAACAGGAGGTCCTCCACTAGACTAGTAGGGCAGCTTATTATGTGGTTGTATATAGTGTTGTAGTTCCTATTTCTTAGCAGATGATACCCTACTCACAGTATATGGCATGATCAGAGGGATCTCGGGCACCTCGACAGGATCCTGGACATCAAGCTCCTCCTCCTCCACCAGGCGATGAGGGAGAGGGTGCGAGCTAGATTATTTCTTTTTGTAGCTCGGATATTTTTTGTAGACACACCCATTTTTTGTAGCCTATACAATTCTTTCTCCGATGGGAGTTTGTATATGTCATTCGACATCATTTTGTACTCTTAAACTTGACATGATATATATATACAAGATCCGATTTGACTTCATCGTACTTGTGTTGATTTGATTATGAGATGTCTTTTATATGCTTTATTCTATATGTATGCATTTCTTTTCACCATGAATGTATGCAATGTAAATGGAATATGAATGTCTATTTTTCTTTCTTTTCATATGCAAATAAATGAATAATGAGTAATGAGTAATGCAAATTTTTCATTTTTTTATGCAATAAGATGAACGCAAATAAATGATAGTGAATGTATGAATTTATATTAAATGTTTATGTATGCAACTAACATCTCAAAACACAAGTACTCGATCAGAGAAATGATGAAAAGAGACCACGTAGCGATGAAATGATGAAGCTTCCAACTCTCATTAAAAAAATAAAGAGACCATTGTTACCATACCGAAATCACTCTAAATTCACAAGATGCAGAATGGAATGCAAAATGAGATGCAAAATACAACCTAAACCTAGTCACTGGACTTTGAAAAGCTTAATTTTCATCATTGAGCATTTTACAATTATAGCAAGCAGAGTAGAGTTCCTTGCTTTTCATGTGCAATATTAATGATCTTGTCCACAATGACCCTTTTTCTCATTCATATCCTTGGACATATTACGCATGGACGTGGATTGCACAATGAAGAAATTCCCTCAAAACAAACAAATAAATGATGGGAACCTCCCTGTAGCATTCAAATAAGTAGAGTCAAGGTATGTGAGGCGATTCCACCATGATGTGAAGGCTCTTATCATAGACATCTAGCTAATTTAGATGTTTCTAGATCATTGGGATCATTCCTACAAGCAGAAAACAAGAAAATATTATGCCTTCAATCCTTTCTCCTCTTAGTCATGATAGACTTCCTCGAGTTACTCAGAGGTATAATAATCGAAAACCAATATAAAAGACAGCATACAAAGAAAATTTTCATGCACAACTCAAACTATTTTAGTGATTGTTTTCCGTTATGTTATTTTGCTTATTAACTCAGTGATAAAACTCTTCAATAGTTAGGAGACAGGTAACTGACTCGGAGTGGACAACTAGGTTTCATTGACGTAAGGTTGACTTAGTTGATACTACTTAGCACGTGTAATGTGCTCTTGTCGATTAACCTAAGACTATGACAATGATCCGTTTCAAGCCATGAGGGTTCCAACGAACTAGGAGGTCACAAAAGTGACTGAAATATGTACAAGCGAAAGAAAAGATGCATGATTGTGGGAATGTCAACATTGCGTTGATAGATGGAGTGCTTGAGTACAAGAGGTGCCTGTTTGCCAAGTTTTCACCTGCTTGGCAGAATTTTTTTTTTTTTTTAACAAGGTGCCTATTTACCAGGTTTTCACCAAGGCATTTTCTCTCTTTTTTCCTTTTTTTCTTTTGTTTTTCGTTTTCTTTTTTTTCTTGAATTTCTTCAAGAATTTTTTTCATTTTTAGGATTTCTTCAGGACATTTTATGATTTTTTGGATTTCTTCGGGACTTATTCTGATTTTTTTAGGATTTTTTTTCAGGACTTTTCCTAATTTTTATGATTTTTTAAGGACTTTTCCTAATTTTTATGATTTTATTCATGACTTTTTCACTGTATAAGCTGCTGGAGCAGAGAATATTTAGGTGAAAAGTTTATTGAGATGGATGGTGTTGATTGATTCACGGAGCTGTTCTCCTTCCGATGTTGAGAGTTGATAAGCACTAGAGCCAAAAGCTGTAGTAATAATATAGGGACCCAGCCAGTTGGGTTGAAACTTCCCTTTGTTGTCTTGAAACTGTTGATTTTTAGGATTTTCTCTTAGAACTAAGTCACCAACCTAAAATTCTCAGTGTCGAACCTTTTTGTTATATCCTCTAGACATTCTCTCTGATATACTCTGAGATGATCAAATGCCACTTGCCGACACTCATCCAGCAATTCGAGCTCTTGCAATCTAGATATTCTATAGTCTTCATCAGTAACAAGACCTTGCAAGGAAACTCTTAGAGATGGTATTTCGACTTCAATAGGTAATACTACTTCAGACCCATACACCAAAGAGAAAGGTGTAGCCCCAGTAGGTATTCTGATACTTGTTCTATAAGCCCATAATGCAGGATTGAGTTACAGATGCCAATCCTTCCTGGATTTGTTCATTGTTATGTGCAAGATAGTCAGTGGATTTTTGTTAGATGCCTCTTCTTTTCCATTACCTTGAGGGTAATATACCAAGGACCAGTGTTATTTGATTTTAAATTTCTCACAGAGTTCATCCAAATCTTTGTTCTTGAATTGTCCTCCATTGTCAGTTATAATGGATGAAGGTATACCATACCTGCAAATGATATAATTAAGAATAAAGAGAGCCACTTGTTTGTCATTTGCTTTGATGAGTGGAACTGCTTCTACCCACTTAGTGAAGTATTTAGTGGCATTGATAATAAATTTGTGTCCATTAGATGATGCAGGATATATTTGGCCAATTAGATCAAACGCCCACTATTGAAAGGGCCAGTCTGTCACAAAGGGTATGAGATCCCTTGGTAGAGCATGGATAAGGTGCCCATGTAGTTGACACTTTTCACAGATTTTAGCAAATTTTATAGCTTCTTTGTCCATGTCTGGCTATAGTAGCTAGCCCTTAGTAGTTTTCGTGCTAAAGTTAGACTGTTCGAATGAGATCCGCAAACACCTTCATGAACCTCGGATAATGTCTGTTGGGACTCCTTATTTTCTAGACATCTAAGCAAAGTATTATCTAAACCTCACTTGAATAGGTTGTTAGCAATGATGATGTATCGTGATGCATTTTGGATTAGGTTCCTTTTTTCATTTCAGGAAAGATTGGCAGGGACAAATTGGTCACGCGGGTAAGAGTAAATGTGGCTATAACGAGATGAGTCATGTCCAATAATAGAACAGACTACCTAGGACTCGGGAGAATCATAGGTAGGGTAATGTAACTCTTCCACCAGGAATTCAAAGTGAAAATTAGACTCCTGTAGCTGTTGTATAGATGCCAAACTAGCCATTGCATCCACTTCTCTATTTGTTGTTCTGGCTATTTGCTGAAATGATACGGAGGTAAAATATTTCTTGAGATCATCCACCATTCTCTTATAAGGCATCAGTTTCTCATCTCTTGTCTGATATAGATCATTGATTTGGTTGATAATGAGTTGAGAATCTCCATAGATGTGTAATTCAATGATCTTCCACTCGATGGTCAGCTTGATCCCGTTTACCAAAGCTTCATATTCTGCAATGTTGTTTGTGCAAGGGAAGAGAATCTTGTAAGCTTTTGGAATTGAGTATTTCTAAGTAATAAAAAGTATCCTGGCACCAAAACCATGTTGAGTGAAAGACCCATCAAAGAATGTCTTCCATGATTATTCAGTAAGGTGCATGATTGATTCATCTGGTAATTCTATATGCAGAGGTTGATTATCTTCAAGTGGAGCTTCAGTAAGTTGGTCTACAATAACCTGTCCTTTGATGGTTGTATTTTCCACATATTCAATGTCAAATTATGTAAGGACCATGACCCATTTGGCCAGTCTTTGTATAAGCATTGCTTTACTGAGAAGATATTTGAGCGAATCAATCTTGGCTACCAGCTTAATAGAGTGTGCCAACATATAGTGCCTTAATTTTTGTGATGCAAAGACCAATTCTAAGCATGCTTTTTCTATTATAGTGTAATTCATTTCATATGACACCAATGTTTTGCTGATGTAGTAGATAGCTCGTTCTTTTTTATTGTCATCCTGTTGTGCCAGAAGTGCCCCCAGTGAAGTATCTATAGCTGATATGTACAGGATCAGTGGCTTACCTTGAATCGGTGGCATTAATATGGGTGGATTAGAAAGATATTCTTTGATTTTTTGTAAATGTTGTTCGCAATCTGTGTCCCAGTTGTATTGAATCCCTTTCCTTAATACCTTTGTGAAGGGTTGAGCTTTGTCTGCTAGCTGAGATATCAAATGCCTTATTGACTGAAGATGGCCTTGTAAACTTCTCATTTTGTTGATATTCTTGGGTGGAGGCATTTCCATTATAGCTTGGACCTTTTCAGGGTCAACCTCAATTCCTTTTTTTGAAATTATGTAACCAAGCAATTTTCCTGATGTTACTCCAAATGCACACTTTTTAGGATTTAATCAGAGCTTGAATCTTTCCATTCTATCTAGTATGAGGCCTAGCACTTGAATATGCGTAGATCTCTTCATAGTCTTTACTAGGGTGTCATCAACATAATCTTCCATATTTTTATGCATCATATCATGGAAGATAGTGATTACTGCTCTTTGGTAAGTTGCTCCTGCATTCTTTAGACCAAACGACATAACATTCCAACAGAAGGTTCCCCATGCACATGTGAAAGTTGTGTTTTCTTGATCTTCAGGTGCTATCTTGATCTGATTGTAACCAGAGAATCCATCCATTAATGAATACATCTCATATCCAGTAGTCATATCTACTATCATGTCAATGTTGGGTAATGGAAAATCATCTTTTGGACATGCTTTGTTGAGATCCCTGAAGTCTATGCAAACTCTAATGGATTTGTCCGCTTTTGATACAGGTACTATATTTGATATCCATTTTGCATAGTCTATAGCTTTGATAAATGTAGCTTTTAGCAACTTCTCTAGTTCAGCCTTGACAAGCAGTGCTACATGGGGATGCATCTTATGGAGTTTTTGCTTGACTGGTTTAACTCCTGGTGTAATAGAGAGGTGATACATGATGAGATCGGGATCTAGTCCTGGCATATCTGAGTATGTCCATGCAAAGTTGATCTTCTTTTCTAAAAAAAGGTTGCTGAAATCTTTTAACTCTTCTACTGATAGTGATTGAGCTAAATGAATGATGTGTGGTGTCTCTTGACTCCCAATGTTCACTAGTTGAGTTGGCTCGATCAATACGAAAGATCTTTCCTGGAAGTGACTTGGCAGTATATCAATTTTCTCACCTTTAGGCACCTCAAAGAGGTTTTCACCTTTAGGTATGTCCTTTATTTTCTCTTTTTTAGATTTTGACACCACCACAATGTGGTTTTCACCATCAGATCTTTTATTTTTATTTTTCTTGTTTTTGCAACTAAGATACTTGATATCCGCTTCAATCATGTTTTCATTTTGTTCACTGGTGGAAGAGTACATGGGTTCAACTGCATTGAGATAGTAGGCTAATGTATAGTCATTGGCAAAAGTAGGTACATTCAAGGGTTGGTTATAAAGAGTACAATCAACAAATTCCAAATGCATTAAGGATAAGGTTGGAACAGGCTCAAGGGAGTTCACGATACTATCATCATGGCTTTGGACCGACCAGTTGAGTTCCAGAAGACTACCTTGCGTATGTGTCTCGAGACCAGGAAGAGTTATGACACAATTATCAAATTTCATGTTAGTATTCATTGGACCTAACCCAATCGACCTACTTCTAGCGTTGTCACCTACTTCAGATTGGACTACATACCGTGATGTGACAATAGACAATATCTCATCATTCATGACAGAGTAGTCATAATGCGTTGTTGAATAGTTGTTGTTATAAATAAAGCTCCTATCTGAGTCATCAGAGTCATTGGATGAAGTTGTTGACTCATCTTCAAGTGGCTTAGTAAAGTTATATATAGTATCAACACCCACATCTTTGATGCTACAAGTTCCTTCATGATTTAGTTCATTGATTGTTTGTATTTGACACACTTGTGGACATGACTTTGGTGGTTCTATTAATCCTTGTCATCTGTTCCATTCAGCTTCTTCTGGACTGATGACTGGTTCTGTTTCTGTAGTTTCTAATTCTTCCTTTATAGTTCCGTACCTGATTTGTCCTATCTCATTAGGAGAGTTGGTAGGTAAAGAAATTGCTTATGTCTGATCTTTCTTCAACTGTCATTCATAGTCTTCTTGTCTTTTTAGTCTGATTTCTTCTATTTCCTTTTGCATTCTAAGGCGTATCAGCTCTTGTGCATCATTTGTGATATCACTGGATTCTTCAAGGGTTTTTGTAGTAGATGTATCTAAGATGTGATCTGGACCCCATTCATACTCATTTGAATCAGTTTCTGAATCATCTACTTGTTGTCTACCAGTATATGTGACTAGAACTTTTAGTGGTGCAAACAATTCTCTGATTCTTTATACTTCGTCTCTCATATCCTCTGGAACTTCTACTTCTTGTGGTATTATAGCTGATATAACTGGAACTTGATTACCATATGTTTCCTCTCATTGGGTGGGCAATTCTTATTGTTCAACGTCACACTCTTCCTGAGTTTGGTGAGTATTAATCTCTTGTATTGTTAGAGGTAGTACTTTTTTCTTCCACTTACGTTGATGGTGAAGCGTGTGCTTCTAATCTGATTGCTTTCTTGGATCATATCCTAGTCCAACTTTATCATTGATAGACTTAGTTTGCAACTGAATGGGTTCAACAATACCTTGTTGATGCTTGCCTAGTGGACCAGCACCTGAATATCCCATGCGTTGAATCATCTTATAGCCTGGACCATATTGTGTCGAAGAAATCACACAATGTCATATTTCTTTATCTGCACTGTCTTCTTTGAAAAGTGATTTGAGGACATCATCTCCTTCTATTTCACGTGCAAGAGAAGTAGAGGACTGTATAAAGGTGCCATCATAAATGACTTTTGGAGTTGAAATTTGTGGCTTCATACCCTCTGATGGTTTTCCCGACTGTCTTGGTGATGGAGGAAGAGACGTTAGTGAGAGTATAGGCTCTATCTTGTAGCCATCCATGCCAGTGTTTGTGATTTTTAATTTCTTTTCTAAATCTTTCAGTAAAGATTCCAAACTTTCAGCTGCAGAAGCTGCTCTATTATTAGGAACAAAAGCATCAGCACCCTCTGTTAATGCATTGCAGGTATATCTTGTATCGGCAAGAATACTGACTTCTACTCCATTATAAGGAAATTTTAGGCATTGATGATACGTAGATTGTACTGCTTTCATTTCATGAATCCATGGCCTACCTAGTAAGATGTTGTATGAAAGATGAAGATCTAGGACTTGAAAAATGACATCTCTTTCCATAGGTCCTACTCTAATTGGTAATGATACCAGTCCCTTAGAAGTTCTTTCTTCTTCATCATAAGCCTTGATTGTTATCTTCTTTGTTGGATCAATAATTTTTTTAGAAAATCCCAACTGTGTCAATAGATTGTAGGTACAAATATTCAACCCAACGCCTCCATCTATCAAAACATGTTTAACACGGTGTTTATGAATCATGGCTTCAATGTGTAATGGTTGGTTATGTGGGTGACTTAGTGAATTATCATCTTCTTCAGAGAAAGTGAGGTAATGAGGTGAGGTTGGGTGACCTACCATAGATTGAAACTGATCTATGTCTAAATCTTTAGGGACACTAGTGGTAAGTAGAGCCTTGTCTAGGATCTCTTTATGAGCAGAAGAGATCTTAAGCAGATCTAAAATGGAGATTTGAGCATTGGTTCTCTTCAATTGTTTGACAATACTATAACTAGGAGAAGACAATGAAGCCGGTTATTTCGATTTAGCCATGATTGTGTCTGTTTGTCTATTTGGTAGATTTGATGTTGTTTGATCAAAAGTTGAGGAACTAGCTCCTGAGAGAGAATCTTCTGTTGAGTGTGAGTTACGGTATTAGCAGTCTATGCTTGACTTTGGTGATCCTAGACTATGATCACATTGCAATATTCAAGTTGAATAGATTCAATCATGTTGATCACATTATCGTGGTTAGTGCAGGTATAATTGACTCTAGCTCTTCCTTTGGATTTTGAGGATTCTCCTTGTTCATAATTGGTTAAGAGATCTTTAAAGGCCTTATGATCTGCATTAGTCGCATGACTACCAACAACGATCTTACCTGCATCAATGAGATCTTGGATTTCATGCCGAAGTTTCATGCAGTTGTTTATGTTATGTCCCTTGTTCTGATGATAGTCACAGTATTCGTTTTCTCTCCACCATCTGGGTCTAATTTCTGGGTCATATGGTCTAGAATTGTCTGGCAATGTTATCAGATTATTTGCCAATAGAGTTTTAAAAGTTGATTCATATGATTCATCTAGAGGAGTAAAATCACGCTTAGGCTTTGAGACCCAAGGTTTGTCTTTAAACCACTCTCTTGTTTTCTTTGGGGGATTTTCTGTTGTAGTTTCAGCTGCCTTGAGTGTTTGTGTGCCACTGGCCAAGTTAAATATTGTGGATTTTGTTTTTGCTTAGACGGTATCTACCACTCCATCATTAACGACGTTCTTGTTGCTATCTTTGCCATATTTCTAGTATTTACTCTTTTCTTTAGAGCTAGAACCTTGCGATGTTTCTTTCCAAAGTGATATATCTCCCTTTTTGATAAGCACGGCTTCCATTCTAAGGGCATTATCTACCATTTTATTGAATGAAGGGTGTACTTGCATCTGGACATTGTACTTCAATTCAGGGACTAAGTTGTTGACAAAGATATCCATTTTCTCAAGATCTAGGATAGTCCGTGAATATCTAGAGAACATCTTTCTCCATCGTTGGAGGAAAGTGAGAAAGGGTTCTCCTGTCTTTTGTCTGGCATTGCAAAGCTCTATCATAGTGACTGGGTGATGAATGTTGTATGAGTATTGTTGTAAAAATAGTTGGATTAGTTCTTCAAATGTTTTTATCCCTTTGGGTGGGCTTGCGAACCATTCCATTGCTTGATCCCCTAAACTCCTTGGGAAAAGGCGCATGAGGTATGTTTGATCATGCATAAATTCCATACAAGTGGCACAAAACACTTTGACATGATCTTGAGGATCTGAGGTACCATCATACTTGTCAAATTTTGGGATCTCAACTTGTGAAGGAAATGGAGACATGTAAAGGTTTTTGTCAAATGGGAATGGGCATATTGTGTCCAGAGAATACTGTTTTGGCATTTTATCTTTGTTTTCTATTTTTGTGACTGCAGTTTGTAATGCTTACATTTGTTTGCTTATTTTTCCCCATGGTGTCTCTTCCCCTTTAGCAATGAGGGCCTCCACATTATAACTAGTAGGGAGTTTGGTGCCTTGTTTTGCTAATTCTAGAAAATAGTCTTCTTTTTCCCTAGCCATGATGACCTTCATCATTTTCTGGAATTTTTTATCATTCTGACATCTATGTACTTCATCTTCAGGAGGTTCAGGAAGCTTAGATTCAGTTGATGAGGAATTGCTATCAGTGGCATGATTGCTAAAGTCATCGTGCATGTTTCATTTACTAGCCTCTCTTTCTTGCCTTTCTCCAGACATGGTGGGAGATAAGGGCTGACCAAAGATTGGTAAACCATAAACTGGTATTTGTGACGAGGACGGTTTATTGTGAAAAGGATTTTCTTTGTAGAATGGATTGTCATTTGTTGAAAAGGGTGTCTCTTTTGCTTTGTCTATTTTGCTGTGAGAGCTTTTGGTTTGAGCAGGCATTTCTAACCGACACGACCGAGAGCGAGATGTCTTGCAGAAGTTAAGATCAAATTATAGCTAGTAGTTCGTTTAACATAGTGATTAAGAGAAGTTGCTAAGATCTGGTCTGGTTTTAGGAATGATCTATCCTGTGTAAGATGTTATCTAAGTTAACTTAGGTTTGATAAGATGTTTGTTTGAACTAGCTTAAAGATGATTGACAAAATCATGCAACGTAGCTGCAGAGGTACACTGTCAAGGTGGTTTATGTTTAGGAGGATGATAACCATTTTTAGGCTCACTGTAGACTATTTTGGACAGGTTTGACTGTACTGGACTAGCAAAATTAGAGACTCGTACGAATGTATTTCTAAGACCGTATGACAATATAATAGTTTTAGGATGACAATAATTCTGTTTCGTACGAGTTGCTGCCTAGTACCGTACAACAAATGGGTAGGTCCCGGATGACAAATAATTTTGTTCAGTTCTATTTTGTACAACACAAGATTTAGTTTAAATGACAGACTGCTAGGTTTTGTATGATAGAGGATTGAGCTCAAGATGACAATTCAGTATACTCATACGACATAGGATATGGTGCAGGACAACAATTTACCAGACTCGTATGACTGTTCATAGAGCAAAGACTAAAAATTCTGAGTTTTTCAATGGCTGAGTATGATAACTGAGTATAACCAATTCTGGGATGGGCTGATTTTTGACCAGGATGGACTAGTTTGTGACACAGACAAAGTTTTGATCATTGAGTTTGTTGATTTGTTTTCTCCAGTTTTAATATTCTAGTTTTAGCTTGAGGGATGAAAACATAGAAAACGTGCAAGATATATAATAATTCAAGCACAACACGCTAACCCTATAGAAGTTGGCTTAGAGAAGAAAACCATTGCTTGCTGACTTAGGTACACACCCAATAGCTAATCAGAATATGGCCGCTGAGTCTCACGCAATGGATTCTCAATGTCGTATTAGCTGACTCCAAACACTAATGGGGGCATGATATGGCAAGTGTCTTGGGAGAGTTACTATCTCTCTTGCACAAAGATTATCAATCTTCGGAGGTGAATCAGGTAGCTTCTAATTTATAGTTCTTAGTCAGGAATTCCATTTGAAATTACCCCTTGAGGTCACGCAAGCATGATTGAGGCCTATAGCCCGATAAGGTACCGAAACAAGTTGTAGTCACGTAAATGTGATTAAGACCGTGAGGCCCTACAAAATGCTCGATATGAGAGATCTCAAAGAGAAAACTCAAATAATCCCATCCTCTGAGACTTTAATCACTAGAGGCCTATTTATTATAGTGAGTTGGAATGCTTAGGTCCAGCTGTACTCACTTGGGTCATTCTCATAGGGTGATTACTTTTTCCCACTGTGACAGACCCGCTAAAGGTACACAAATCTCAAATCCTAGAAAAAGGCTTCAAGGGTCTAGATTTCTGATTGTCTGTAAAAGACAAAAGCATACTCTCCTACCTCTTATATTTTTCTGAAAACACAAAAGACAATTTTTTTCATTAACCAAATAGCAATTTAAGTGCCTAAAAAAAAATTTAAAGAATACACGATATTTGGTCAATTTTCTCTTTAGGCAACCTGCAAAAACAACGTATCAGTAGTCATGTTGTTTTTATTCTTTGACAAGCATATGTTTGATTGATAGATTCTTTGACAAGCGTTCTACAAGAAATTGGTTAGGCTGTAAAAATATCGAGACAGAAGACAATTCAGGGTCAGTGTTAGCATAATCAATATTTAATTCAAGAAAAACCCTGAAAAGTAATTTGTTTTTAATCTATCAGAAAACATAATCATACGACAATCCTCATAAAACAGAACGATAGGACACTTTTATCGTATGAGTCAGAAATCAATAAAGAACGACAAAAGATAGCATAAGCAGTATGTCGTACGAGCTAGAAATCAATATAGAATGACAAAATATAATAGAGATGAGCCTGAATTTATAGAAAATTCAAAAAGAAACCAACGGCTAAGATCAAATGATGATGAGTGGTCAAGATTTTCCAAGAGGAAGCACAATCTAGGTGAATTGATGTGATTGGATGCTTTTATTAGCTTTAAAGGAAATTGAACTAAAATCAAGATTAAAATCAGAAAAAACTGATTTATTCTCTCTTTCATTCAATTTTAATATTTAATTGTTTTCTTTGAGATTATTTATCAATTTTTAATTTGTTTTTCAAGATTGTTTCCAATTGATTTCTTTTCTCAAATTTTGGTCAATTAATTCCTTTTTTGATTTATTTCCATTTTTGAAGATTTGTGCTCAATTGATTTATTTAAATTAATTCCTCTTTTTGATGATTTAATGGCAAATTGGTTTATTTAATTAAATATGCAAGGATATTCAATTAAAATAAACAAGACAATTGTTTAAAATGATTTACTTGGAATGATCAATTAATTAAATAAATATTTAATTAATATTGGGTGATTGATTTGCCATGTGACATTGGATGATTAAAGAATTAATTGTGTGCTCAAGATTGATTTAATTGCCTTTGGTTAGGACCTTGGTGACGTTGTCGAGATTAGGGGCTCATGGTTTAGATGACCATTTTTAGGGGATTACCCTTCTTCCATCTACCTTTCTAATATTTATAGTCTCTCAAAGTAACTACCTCATAACTAACTTGATTCTGAGTTAGCAACTAACTCATTTCTGCACAAATTACAATGAGTTAATAACTAGCATATTTATGCGTAGAAAAAGTTAGCCTATTAACCTTGACTCCATGCTATGGAAAATCACAACATACACGATGAAACCAGCAATAAACTAAAGACTAACCAGGTATCACATAAAAAAATAAAATATACAAAGATGTGAACATGGTGTTGCTTTTTGATATCCTGAAAAATCATGCTAGCTGATTATTTGCTTCTGTTAAATTGGTGTTTTGGCCTTGAATGACTTGTATGCTTTGAGCACATCCACCTTGAACTTGTACCTAGGACTGATCACATTATCCATTTTTAGTTTAGCAATTACTTGATTATCCTGAATGTTAACCAAATCCTGATAATATGAAGGCATGTCACAAGCATCTAAAGCAACTAAAACAACACTGAGTCTTTTCATTCTATTTGCATCTGATACCTATGCATCTACTAATTTAGTATTAATTCTATCATGAAACTTGCTTAAGAGCAGTTGACTTTCCATTTGCTGAAATTGCTCTTTTACTAATACATCACCAATGATATTCATTGTATCTTCTATTATCTTCATCTTTGTTTGTTCACAAGCTATCAAGAGTTTTTTATACTCATCCAAGCATTGCTTAATATTCTCCAATTTCCAACTTATAATTGTGCACCATGTATTGGATTGATTTTCTTCTTTATGAGAGAAAACCTTCTCGGCAATGAGTACATTCATATCTGCTTTTGCTATCTTCTGGCATTCCTTCAAAGTATCTTGCCAAGAAATTTCTTGTTCTTTAGCATTCTTCAATTCTCCTGCAATCCAATTTTATATGAATATCCTTGTCCTTCTCAATAAAATCTTGTGTTTAAGACTTCATTTGATTAATCTACTCTTCCAGCATTCTGTTTCTTGCATTTTTGTATATCTTCCATCACTTTCTTCTCAATAATTTCTCCGATATGCGCTAATGTTAAAGTTGAGGCTGACTCCAATTGTGTATTTGAAGAATCCACAATAGATTTGATGTAGGATGAAAGAACCTAAATTTGTTGCTTTAGTTGATCCTTTGTTTCCTTATCCTTATTTTCTTTATCAACGAGAATAGCTACTGAAATTTAAAAATTATAGACAACTCCCTCATGAGTTGTAGGACCTAGATCCACCCGTGTCATGTTAAAATCAGCCTCACTAGCTTCACTTACATATTTTTCAACAATGGGCTAAGCTACTTCAACACACAAATTTTCCGATGATGGATTAATTCCCAATCTAGATGCAACTTTGGTTTTCTTGGTTTTGGCTGTCCTATGAAGTGCATTTGCAATTGCATCAAAACTAGGAGTTACTAGCTGAACATTCTTCTTCTTATTCTGCAATCTCTATTGTAACCAGAATGATGAAGATGATAGCAACGATTCTTGATTGCTCACATATGCAGAGGTTAAAGATGTTAAATTATTTGGGAAAAACAGAGATTGGATTTTAGCATCATTCATTGTAGCTTCTTCATGAATAACAAAATCACCATGTTGAGGAGATGAAATAATGATAGATGGTGAGGCGAAAAGAATTTGTTGACTTTCAATCTTGGGAGGGTGTTGAGGTGAAACACTTTCCAACTCATCTTCAAGTTCTTGGACAAGATTCACTAGTTTTCCTTTTATCTTCAATCTTTTTTTCTTAATGACAGTACTAACTTCACATTCTTTGGAAAGATCTTTCCATTTTTCTGGATCTTCTCCATCATTGCCTCCTTTCGAAATATTTTGGTGTGGACTCATCCCTAGATTATCTCTTTGCGAATTAGCTAGAATGGAAGAACTTCCTTGTGCCCCATTTCTATCCTTTATGGAATTAGCTTTATTTGAAGGTCTAGTTGTCGTAGACTCAATCCTCTTACTTTTAACCCATTCAAGAGTCCTTTGAACCACATAAGCTGGTCTTTCTTGAATACTCCTTATTTTTGAAATTGACCAATTTATGGGTGGAAGTGGAAGAAGTTGAATCCTTTCAAAGTAAGAACCATCGATCAAATCAGATTCATCATCCTCAATGCCATTCACATTCATTTCAATTCTATAGTCAATTATCTGTTTGATAGAAAATCTCATGCAGTCCCTTTTCCGCACTTCAAAATCATCTTCGCAGTCTTGCCAAAAATCTTCTATATCGAGAAAGTGTTCAAATCCGACACCGAGCTCTAACTCTCTTGTAACATATCCTTTTCTATCAAAGGGAAATCTCATTTCATAAGGATACAAGTGAATCTTTTCTATAGACCTCTCAATACTTTGAGCATCTGAATGGCTCTCACGGCTATAGTAACCAAGTCCAATGGGAAAAGAAATGATACCCTTTCTTTTATTCCAGCAAATTTTGTTGACTTGTGCAATCTGTCAGCATACCTCGATGAGGATCAACTTATCTTCAACAAACCCTGGCAACATGAGAGGGAAGCCATCACAACCTCCTATCTGAATGTATGTGAACTTTGGAAACTGTATAAAGTAACTACCATACTTCTGAATCAATGTTGCTGCTTCTGAGGATATTCTGAGTCTAATATTTCCCTGCAGTTCTCTTACTGTCAACATAGTGAAAGCGTCATTAATCCTCCTAAAGTGATGATAACTTTCCTCCAACTGCAATTGTGGATGATAATTGTAAATTTGGTTCGCATCATAATAAACACCTTCAACATTCAATCCTGACCATTTCTTCATCCCAGCAATGGCATAGAAGAGGTATGATGTCATGTAGAAGTTATGATTTTCCTTTAGTTTGAGTAATTGATCGCAAAGATTATCACTAATAATCTCGGCCCAATTAATAAATTATAAACCCTCACATATTATATTAATGAACAAGAACATCCACCCCTCCAAGTCATTTGAGTCTTCATTTCCTTTGACCCGATTCAAGAAAATAACTATATTAGCAATATCTTCCATCAGCAGAGACCTGTGAATTAATTTAGGAAGTTGTGTTTTTCCTTTTTTTGGTTTTTCTAACTATTTTCTTGCTATTTTATTCAAACACTGTGTTTCATTATTGATAAAATAATTTTCTGCATATTCCCTGTTTACCTCCGTGAACTAGTCTCAGAAAGGTAACCTGAAAGTTATAGCAATGGAAATTGGATCAAGTTTGGTGACCATGTTACCTTTTGTCATCCTAATTTCTTTTGTATCTAGATTAAATGCTTTCATGCATTCCAAAACTAAACTTGAACATTGCACTGATGTGGGATATCCTGCTGCATGAGCTAACCCACTGTCTAATAATCTCTAAGTTGTCAAAGTTTTATCTTCCCTTTCCATTGTTTTCCAAAAGTCTGCAAGACTTACATTTCCCAACTTGGTATCCCCAATATCTGAAAGTGAACATTTGAGAATGGGAGCATAATCGGGGCTATGGAACTTGTATTTCATTATGTCAAAATAAAAATAATGCCCTCACAACTCTATTTTAATGAATATCCACAACTTTGCCAAAACAATTTATATACTCAATTCTTTGTCCTGAACGTCATACAAATCTTCTGAAACAATTGCAATCATGACATTGGGAGAAATAATGTCATCCCTATACTCTCATGAATGTCTATAAGCTCGATTCAAAATTCTCTGCAATCATATATATGAGTACTTGCAACTTCCCTGCTTTGAACTCTACGGGTTATATACTAATCCAAGCTAAAAGCACTCTACTGCACATTTTGCAAGAATCACCTATATCTCTATATCTTGTGGCTTTTCCTATGCTTCTACCATGATTTGCAATACACAGCTACTAGGGCAGTTGAATCTATAACATCTGACAGAAATCTTCTATATTTACGGTTTGACTGAATGTATATCTTACGATCATTGCATGAAATGTGACCATTTGCTTTAATGCATTTAAACAATTCGTATGCTGCATCTGAGTCTTTCTGTTATTGCATGTTATGTGGTATTCTATCAAATGCTCCATATTCTGCCTTCCATTTTGTCAAACAAGTAACGCATGTTGTCTATGCATTTCATTCTGCATTCATGAGTACCAGAGTGGCTGCTATTATAACCATGCTTTAACAAATCGCCATTCACCAATCATGGAATTCGGGTTGACACATGCCACTACATATTATTGGAGCATTATGTCATATAGTTCATTTGTCTTGTGTGAACTTCCACTATTTGTAACATCAGCTACCAGAGCAGTTGTAACTACAACACCTAACGCAATTCCTCTATCCTCTATGTTTTGTTGAGTGTTCATTACGCTATCCAAACTTTTCTGATCTGCACTGCGACATGTGTACTCTTCTCTCCACGTTTGGCAAGAAGCATTATATCACACATTTTGTATGTTATCTATATCATCATGATCTGCATATGGACTAGCAACGTTCCTTTATCTTCTGCACTTTACTGAAATAGTGACTAGCTTGATGACTTCCCTGTTGATTTGCGGCAAAAAGATCACCAATGACTTGTTAAAACTATGATCAATGACTTGTTAAAAATGCGGTTGGTTGCTCCAGTCACCGTTGCCACTTAAGAGTACTTTATCAAACCTTTTTCAGTTGTGTGCATAAGCCAGCCGTATTGCATGTGTATCTTTTCCTCCTCGTTCGAAGCTTCCATTTTATCGTTGGCAGGGAGGATGCTGGCAATGTTTGTTGAATTCGGCCTTACAGTTGCGGTTTTCACTTGCTAGATAGTTTCAAAATCATCTTCAATCACATACCATGAGAACACATTTCTTTGAGGGATTTTGTCAAACAATTCACAAGCTATCTATGCTCTACGAAGCATTCATGTCTACCAAAATAAATGCAACTACAACATCTGACAAAAATCCTTTATCTTTGATGCTTAAACGGTTTCCACCTTGGTTCGCTGGCAAGAGTATGTAGCTTAATACCTTCTTTGATGCAAATTGTCAGATAGTTTGCCTGTCGTGATTATACTCTGCAATGCACATGTATTTTAACCGCGATGTATATCTATTGAAACCATGTTTCTTTAAGGCATTTTATTAGATAGTTTGCAACCTATCTATGCCTTCCACATCCTACATACATGTTTGCATTTCACGACATATATATGCTTCCTTATCTATGTTTTATCAGCATACCAATGCATTATTTAATCTTATTCCTTCTACAAACATAGCAACCAAAATGTTCTTATAACACTTTGGTGGATGTCGATACTTATTCCAGAGCTTCCATTTCAGCATGAGCAAGGAGGATGCTGGCATGAGTTGGAGAGTCTACCAATGTAATGCATGATGGAATCTTGACTCCATGTTGGCATGTGTATTTCCTTAGCAACTGCAACTTCAACCTCTAATGAATACATTTCCTCTCTCCAATACATTTGATGAACATTCATAACCTGGTATTTGAAGTTTTTTTCTTTTTTTTTATTCTTTCCTTTTGATGAAATTTATAAGAGGTTAAGAATGCTAAAAAAGTGAGCATTTCTAGTAAATTTTTGATGCCAATAGCTAAAAAAGATGAGAGGGGGGGGTGAATCATACAAACTTAATCTTCCATAAAATCAACAAATTCAACCTCGGTAACTTAAACTTCAGCAATATAACCAAAAACTGCTAAACATGCAAACTCATAAACACATAATCATCATAACACATATAACACCAGATTTAACATGGAAACCCAAATAGGGAAAAACCACTATGGGATTTCAGACCCACTAAGAAATATACTCTTTTAGAGTATGCTCAGTTAAAAGCAAATTCTGTTAAAGATTACAAACACATTGCTAGATGTGACCCGGTTAAGGGATTTCCCTCAGATCTATTAGGATCTTCACTTTGTTAGAAGTGACCTTGTCAAAGGATTTCAAACACTCATTTAGAATGTTACCTTGCTAGAGGGTTTACAAATAAGACTGTTAAGTCCACTCGGTTAAGAGATTTTCTGTCACTTACAAAATAACAGTAATAAAAATATATCTACAACTTCACATCTAAAATGCTAAAGCATATTCTATTTTGCTCAAAATAGTATAGTCATAGGACTTATCTTGTCCCTCTATTGGGCTCCCTACTCTGTTATTCAAATAGGTCTTCAATCTTCTATGCTCGGTAATCACTATGTAGCATCCCTATGCTTACACTTGCCCGCATACATTGTTTATCAATAATTCCTTATTTATAAACAATTTGCTAACCGCTTAATCTCCTTGATCACATATCCCATTATCAATCTTAGCCATCAAATCTTCAATCTTGACTAGGTTCAATGTATCATTTGATCTGAAAATGTTTTACCTTGCCTTGGGACTTGCACAAGGTTATTGCGATTCAATCTGAGCTGTAGATCTTCCTGCCGATCTTCCATTGCCATAGATCCTTAACAAACTTCATGCGTGGCATACCAATCATTTATACATCTCTAGCTCATCAGCATCCTTCATTAAATATCCATCCAATGCGATCTGTCATAACTCGGTTGCAACTCAATAAATACTAAACTTTACTCGATAGACATTCCGCCTTCATTAATTGATATCAATAACCTTAGGGTTTACCGACTAGGTTCCTTAGGGTTTACGGACTAGGTTCTTTGCTCGGTGACATAGTATAGTATTAACCTTACAATCAACAACATATGTAGGATATCAAAACAATCTAAACATCATGATCTCATCATTGTCTAACTCGGTAATAGTTTCCCATTGAATAACTTATTTCTCCCCTTTCTTATCACATTCTTTCTATGTCTTTTACTGACATCTTAATTCTCTTCAAATCAATCTTCTCAAGATATGGCAACATCATACTAAATCAGAAAATCAATTTCTTTATATCAATGACAAAATAATGTTATAAAGATAGTTATCATCCTTTTTCAATTATATCAATAATCTCCAGCAACCTTCTCAATATCCTTAATGAATATCAACAATCTCCTTCTATTGAAATGCCAACAATCTCCCCCTTTGGCATTGATGGCAAAACGAACAATTAAATGATAATACCAATAAGATATTCAAATTGATTCAGATTCAAATTGTTGTTAGACTTCTCCTGTTATCCTTGAGCTGTTAAAAATCATCTGAAGTCTTCTCCCTTTTTCATTAGGCTTCTGAGTTGTTGACTTGTATTAAGTCTTCTCCCCTTTGTATTCTTCTCCCCCAGTCATTAGTCTTCTGTTATCTTCTTCATTTAGGATTTTACCATTTATTCTTCTCCCCCTTTGACAACAATGCCAAAAGGTAAAAGAACTAAATCATGATTTCTTCCTCTGTGAAGTGATTTGCCTTGTTGTGCATCATCTCAGTCTCGGTCAAAGCAACTTGTCTCTATTCACTATTTCCTGCACACCTTTAGAAAACTTTCTAAAGGGCATAAATTAGTATCAATCCACACATAATATTTTGTAGATTCATCGAATTGATACTTTCACCGAACTCTATCAGTGAGTAGAAGATAGGGGTAGGACCCCTAACTTGCTTCTGAGATACTCAAAAGTGTCCCTTGGTAGTGGCTTTATGAAGATGTCTGCTATTTGCTCCTTTGAGCTGATATATTCTACCACAACTTTCTTCTCTTGAACTTCTTCTCTGAGATAATGATACTTTATAGAGATATGCTTTGTCTTAGAGTGCATTACCAGATTCCTTGAAATGTTAATGGCACTAGTATTATCACAGAATATAGTTACTGGCTCAGTAACTTTTTCATTTATACCTTCTAATAGTTGTTTGATCCATGCTATATTTGTGTAGTTCAATGCTGCAACAACATATTCAGCTTTTGTTGTTGACTGTGAGATACCTCTTTGTTTCTTGCTAAGCCAACTTACTAGTCTTTCTCCCAAAACGAAAGCTCCACCACTTGTTCTTTTCCTATCATCTATGTTGCTTGCCCAATCAACATCAATATAAACTTTTAAATCAAAATCATTCCTCTTTTCATATACTAAGCCATAATCTTCAGTGCCTCTCAGGTATCTGAAAATTCTCTTGATTGTTGTCATATGGGTTTCCTTGGGATCTGCAAAAAATCTTGCAACAATACCTACTGCATGTGCTATATCCGGTCTACTATGCACAACATATTGCAACTTCCCAATCATAGATCAGTAAAGTGTCTCATCAACAAATGCAGATTCATCATTTTTTGATAGTTTACAGTTAGTAGTCATAGGAGTACTTACTAGTTTAGAATCCTCCATTCCAAATTTCTTCAAGATTTCCTTTATGTACTTGGATTGAGTAATGAAAATCTCATCTTTCATTTGCAGTATCTGTAAACCTATAAAATACTTTATCTCACCGATTAATGACATCTCAAATTATTTGCTCATTTCATTTCTAAAGTTCTTGCATAAGGAGTCATTACCACAAAAAATAATATCATTAACAAATATGGCTGAGATCAGTATTTCATTATCCTCATCACTCTTCATGTACACGTTGTTGTTTTCACTTGTCCTTATAAAACCAATTTTGATCAAATAAGAGTGTAGTCTCTCATACCATGCTCTAGGTGCTTGTTTTAGACCATATAAAGCTTTGTTTAGTTTACATACCTGATCTTTACTCTTGTCTTCAACAAATCCTTCAGGTTGTTCAATATAAACTTCTTCTTCCAGTATACCATTCAAAAATGCAAATTTAACATCCATTTGATATACCTTGAAATTTTTGAAAGAAGCATATGCCAACAATGTTCTTACTCCCTCAATTCTAGCCACAGGTGCAAAGGTCTCACCATAATCTATTCCTTCTTCTTGAGCATAACCTTTGCAAACTAGTCTTGCTTTGTTGTGAATGACCTCACCTTTTTCATTTAGCTTGTTTCTGAAAATCCACTTAGTACCGATTATATTTTTGTCCTTTGGTCTTAGGATCAGTGTCCATGTGTCATTCTTCTTGATTTGATCAATCTCTTCTGTAATAGCATTTACCTAATCTTCACTGTTAAATGCCTCTTTTACGATTCACATGTGTTCTGTCTCAGTTTGTTCCTTATCATCACTGGATCATCCTTATCTCCTATAATCTGACTTGATGCATGATGTCTTCTGACATATTTGGCTAATATAGGCTCAGTAGGTTCTGTATGATCTTCTTCATCACTCGGTAATTGGACATTATCTTCATTTTCTTTAGCAGCTTTCTCGATAGGACTTCTCAGTTGAACATAAACAAATTCTTCATAATCTTTTGGTTCTTTGGAATTCCCTTCATCATTTCTTTTTGCAAATTCATCAATTTTCACATTTGCAATTTCTACTATTTTGTTAGATGATTTGACCAGACATTTAAATGCTTACTTCTAGAAGAATAACCAAGAAATGTTCCTTCTTCACTTTTTTGATCAAACTTTCCATTTCTGTCATCTTTGTGAACATAGCATCTACTTCCAAAGATTTTAAAATAACTTACATTAGGTTTCTTGTCATACCAGATCTCATATGGTGTCTTCATAGTTCCTTTCTTCAGTTGAACTTGGTTCATGGTGTAAACTGCAGTGCTGATTGCTTCTCTCCAAAATGTTTGAGGTACCCTTTTTTCTATCATCAGGGTTCTGGCACAATCCACAATTGATATGTTTCTTCTCTCGGCTATCCCATTTTGTTGAGGTGTTCTTAGTGCAGATACTTGCCTTTTTATACCATGATCATTGCAGAATAAGTTAAATTCATCAAAAGTGAACTCTCCTCCTCTATCAGATCTAAGACAATTCAATTGTCTTCCTATTTCATTTTCAACTCTTGCCTTGTACCATTTGAACATTTGAAAAGCTTCTGATTTTTCTTTTAAAAACATAACTAACATCATCCTTGAGTAATCATCCACAAATAATATGAAATATTTATCACCATAATAACTTTGAACTTTCATGGGACCACAAAGATCAATGTGTACTAGGTCTAAAATTCCTTTAGAAGTGTAGGACTTACTTGTAAAGCTTGATCTTGTCATCATACCCATTTGGCATCCTCGGCATATAGCATTCTCAGGTTTTTCTAAGCTCGATAGACCTCTTACTCAGTACTTCTTGCTTATTTTGATCAGATTATCAAAATTTACATGACAAAACCTTTTATGCCATAACCAAGTATCATCTATCTTTGCATAAAGACACTTGTTCCGAGTTGATTCAAGATGAAATGTATTACCTTTTGTTTGTGTCCTGGTAGCAACTAACTTTCCATGCTTGTCATGAACTTTGACAATTCCTTTCTGAAATTCTATTCGGTATCCTGTATTGTTTAGCTGTGCTACACTCAATAAATTGTATTTCAAACCTTCAACCCAATATACGTCATCACATTTAGCATTGTCAAGAAGTGTTATAGATCCTTTACCTTTCACCAGACATGGTGCGTCATTACCAAATCTTACATAGCCTCCATCATAGTCTTCTAATTTAACAAACTTGTGTTTATCCCCTGTCATGTGATGTGAGCATCCACTGTCTATGATCCAAGAATCATTATTATTTATGTGATATACTAGGGCTTTTTCTTCATACCTTTCTTCATTAGATCCATCTTCAATAGCCACATAAACAACCTTCTTTGTATCTATTTCATCAGATTTGTCATCATTGGATTCCTCATCAGCTACTAGGCATGTCTTTCTGTCTCTCCTTCTGAAGTCTCAGTGTCCTCTATATTGGTTGTCTTTCTGCCTGTTATCTCGGTATCCTCCCTTTTCACTAGATTCTTTGTCAGGACAGTTAGAAGCCATATGTCCTATTTTATCACAATTGAAACATTTTAAAGGTAGCTTTCCTTTATACTTACCTTTTCCTCTCGGTAACCTTCTGGCTAATAATGCTTCAAACTCTTCTTTCTTCTTCATTTCCTCATACATTTTGTGCACTTCTTCCATGTTCTTACGAAATATTTCACTTGCTCCACTGTGATTCCCTTCAGAGTACTTACTCATTCTATCATTGTAATCATCAGATTCACAAATATGAAAAGAACTGAATGTAGATTCTACTTTATTTACCGAAGACCCACTGTTATCAAAATTACTTAACTCAAATGCATGTAGCTTACCAATAGTAGCATCCAAAGAAACTAGCATGTTAGGTATAGACCTTAATTCATTGATTGCAGAGACTCGAATGGCATAAGCAGGTAGAAGTGTTCTCAACAACTTACTTGTTACATCCTTTTCTTCAATAGTTCCTCTTGCTCCTTTAATTTGATTGAAAATCTCCTTTAACCTTGTACTGTATTGGTTTATGTTCTCACCTTCATTCATTCTCATGGATTCAAGTTGTCCTCTTAGACTATCTAATTTTTCTCTTTGAACATGTTCATCACCGCCATATACAGATATGAGCTTGGTCCACATTGCTTTTGCATCATTACAGCCTTCTAGGTCATTAAACTCTGAGTCGGTCAATGCTGATGTTATTTCAATCATAGCTTGAATATGTTCTTGCTTTGCCTTTATCTCTTCCAAGGTCATCTTGTTGGTGCTTGGTGTTACGTAATCATTCTCCAAATAATATGTTTCATATTCTCCAATTCCTGATAAATGCAGCTTCATCCTTTTTTGCCATGTGGCGAAACTTGACTTGTTCAGCTTTGGTGCATCCCTTTTATACATCTTAGGATCTTTCCCTCAAGTACCTCTAAACTTTTTCTTCCAGAGTCCAAAGCTCTGATACCAATTGTAATGTTCTGATGCCAATAGCTAACAAGATGAGAGGGTGGGTGAATCATACAAAGTTAATCTTCCATAAAATCAACAGATTCAACCTCGGTAACTTAAACTTCAGCAATATAACAAAAAACTACTAAACATGCAAACTCATAAACACATAATCATCATAACACATATAACACTAGATTTAACGTGGAAACCCAAATAGGGAAAAACCACTGTGGGATTTCAGACCCACTAAGAAATATACTCTTCTAGAGTATGTTTGGTTAAAAGCAAATCCTGTTAAAGATTACAAACACATTGCTAGATGTGACCCGGTTAAGGGATTTCCCTCAGATCTGTTAGGATCTTCACTTTGGGGTGAACTCACAATAATGGTTCCCACTTTTTTGCCACTTTTGACACTGAGATGTACATTTTTAAAATAATCTTCAACTTCCCAGAACTATAACTTTTAAACTATTAAAAATTTGAAAATGATGTAAATTAGTGATTTCTAGTATTTGTTTTTAGATTCTATATACATTTTTTTCAAATTTTTTTGAAGGATTTTTAAAAAAAATTTCCATCTCCCTCGAAAAGTAGTTTTTTACAACAAACTACATTTTTAAGAGTGACGTGCCTCTCGAAATGCATAAATTTTTTTCTATAAATGATAAAAACTCAATTCTTTCGAATTTTGGTTTGTAACATCAATATCCAGGGCTTGCATTTAGTTTTATAGTGATATGTTCAATATTTTTCATTTTATAAAGTTTTGAAGTCTGACTAGTCATAATTCAGACATAGGTTTACATTTGAACACATAACTTGTTCTATATAAATCAAAATTCAATTTATTTTTTTTTGTTAGAAAGAAGACATCAATACCAGGGGCATAGATATTTTTCAGAATTTCTTTGAATTAGTTTCTTATTTTTCCCAATGCGTTGAACAGAGAAGTTCATGTTCGGTGAAAAACAAATTTTCCATAAAATTAAAATAATAAGAACATAATAAATTCAAAATATAACAAAATTATACTCGTTGGAAAGCTTGTTCCAAGTACTAACATCTAATATTTTTGGGTTATCAAGATTATTTCATTTGTGCCTTGAACCAGAGCTCCGAAGTCATTAATTCTTCAGAACTCTGAAAATTTTTGGGAGAAACTTCTAATTGAAGGGTTCAAATGAACAATTGTTCGAGCGAATTGGGTTCGCTCGAACCATTAGGAGTTCGAGCAAACCCCCATTTGCTCGAACCACTAGGCTTGTTTTTTGCCCCGTACTTTTTTGTAACTATCATATTCGAACGAACCTGACCATTTTTAACTATCGAGTTTCGTTCGAACTCTGGCCGATGCATTTTGGTTGAATGAATTTCATTTGTGGAGTCATATAAATGTCCATAATTTTTTTCATTTTTTATCACACAAATGATTAAAATAATTCACATTTTTGGATGAAAGAAGATATTTGACAATTATTTTGAAGGCAATAATTTGAAGGTTTTTTGTAAAAGCATGGGGAACAAGAAGAGAAGGCAAAATAAGACTTCAAGGAATTATTCTCCCAAAACGGAAGAAAGATATCGAGAACAAAGAAGACAAAGATATCTTGAAGCAAGTATGTATTTTTAATTTTATTTCTATTTAATTTAATATGTATTACGTAACAATTAATTAGTTCAATATTTTTAATCTAATATTTTTAATGAAAATTAATTTAAAAAATCTTAATTAAATTAATTGGAAATAATAGGATTAAAAATAATCTTGTTTTAATTGGAAAGCATAATTAATTTGAGATAATACATGTGTATTTGCAAATTTCAAATTCCATCAACTTGCTTCTTGTATAATTGCATTTTTCTCCTATATAATTAAGTCCATTTATAATAGATAAGACCTATTAAGTCATAAAAGTAATAAGACCTATTATGTCATAATTTCTAGGTTCTAAATTATATATATTGAATATTTAATCTACATGTGCAAGTAATTTCATGTTCAATGAGTCCTTTAATATCACATAATATATATGTCTTAAGGGGAGTTAAGTATATTAATTGTGAAATGTTTTTTCATACGTGGTCATATTAATTTTAATAATAAGGCCTAAATTAGGACTATTACATTGATTATAGGTCTCAAATGTGACATAAATTTATAAGGTCTATTAAACATGTTGAATAATTTAGATGAACTATTTATATGACTTCATGTACATGCAAAAACATTTCAGATTAGGAGGTCTATTATGCAATAATAGGTCTTAAATATACATAGATGTGACAAATTGTAGTCCACCTACATTATGGTCCATAACAAATTAATGTGAGGTCACCTTTACCGTATGCATGCATCAAAATATTTGTACTTTTAATTTTCAAAATTGGAATTTCTAATTTATCAAAATTTTATTTTATGTGTTAAATTAGTGCTCAAAATTAGAGATTGAACTTTAATCGTAACCTGAGAACAAATTGAACTTTAAACCTAAACAGGTAATTTAATTAGAGTTATAACAATAAGGTCCTGAAAGTAATTAAATTTAATAAACCAAATTGAACGGGCTAATTTTAACATGTTACAAAGCTTTAAGCCAAATTCACCCCTATTCTTAAACCTAATTGAATAATCTCTGATTAATTCAAGAACCTTACACAAACTCTTAAATTATATTTAGAATGGGTTCAAGATGAAAGGAGTTCTGAAGCGAGAGTCGAGGCAAACGAACCTGTTGAAGAACACAATATAGTTGATGAACATAGGGAGGAGATTGTCCAAGTTGAACCAATGGAGACCTTTGAAGGAGAGGGGTCAGGCTCCTTACCTCCTACCACTGATATGGATGAGCATATTTTGGATCTAGCTAACTAGGTGCAGAGAAATATTTCTTATAAAAATTTAGATCATTTACTTGAAATGGATGTCGATGAGTTGAAGCGTCTTAGTGAAGAACCTAGACATACTAAAAGGAGGTCAATGAATAAAAGTGGAAAAGAAATAATGTCTCATTTCAAAAATCTTGATACTACACTAGAAAAAGTTTAATTGTTATCAATTGTACTTACTCATAAAGACTTAATAGATCCAATGAAATTGTTGGGTATAGATACAACAAGTCAAAAGAGGAAAACTTCTCAGCTACAAAAATCTATTGTTGATAATGTTAAGAAAGGTTTGGTGAATATTGGTAAAAATTCTTGAAAACTAGATAAGACCATTTCAAGAAGAGTGATGTTGACATCTTTAGTAAATGAAAGATTGTCTCAAAAAAGAAAAATCTCTTCACTGTCATCTGAGTTTGGTTTTAGTAGAAGGACAATATCTAAATATGTTAAAAGGAGAAAGATTTTGGATGATACTACCTCAGAAGGGAATTGGGCAATTATGTGTAGAGCTCCTCATTCTGATAGAATTGAAGATGTTGTTAGGAACTTTGTGACAAGTTTTTGGAATGATAATACTCGTCCTTCATCAAATAGTAGAGATGTTATCAAGCAAAGGATTGGTCCTGATCGTTATGATCTCCATGTAAAACATTGGATAGACACAAAAAAACATGAATTGTATGTATTGTTTACTAAAACAAACCCTCATATAAAGATTGGACAACCCATGTTTGAACGGTTCACTAGTACATTCGGGTCAAAATTTTGACAGCAAATCATCATCATTCTGACGCAATTTCATTGCACTATAGACAAAAATAGCCATCGAAAACTTTTTGTCGGAAGTTCCGACTATCCTTGTGGTCATCACAATTCCGACATCCACTCCAACCTTTTCGACGGCTGCCATGGATGCTCATACCCAGAAAGAATACCGTCGTGATCTCAGCCTACCATCAGAATTTCGACATCAAAGGGTAAAAATTTCAACAGAGGAGTGTCGTCGGATGCACAACATCCTCGTCGGAACTCTCTTGGAGGTCGTCGTAATTTTAACCCTTTTGTGTCAGAATTACAACGGCCTCCAGGAGAGTTCCGATGAGGATGCTGTGCATCCGACGGCACTCCTCTATCGGAATTTTTACCCTTTGATGTCGGAATTCCGACAGTAGGCCGATTTTTCGGAAAAAAAAATTATAGAAAAAGATTGACATTGGTATCTCTCTTCTATCTCTCTTCTCTATCCCTCTCTACTATCTCTCTTCTCTTTCCCCTCTCTAGGTCTCTTTCTACATCCCTCTCTTCTTCTCTCCCTCTCTACTTCTCTTTCTCTACCCTCTCCAAGTCATTATCTCTTCCTCTCACCCTCTCTCATCAAAAGAGAAATAAAAACTTGCATGGCCTTATAATTCATGAGTTGAAGTTTGAGTTTAACATTTTGGAGGTAATTTTCTTAGACTATTCAATGGCCATTCTAACTAAGGTCAATCAAAATTCAAGATAAACCTATGGTAAAGATGAGGATCTCGAGTTCATTGGTAGAGGACTCCACTTTTGATGGGAGAAAACCCTAGTATTCAGTTTGGTAAGCTCTAGTCGAAGGTGCAGTATGATAGCCATGTATAAGGAGAACATGACATGTTGCAAAATTAGAAGGGAAATTCTAACAAAGAGTAGCTACATGTCTGGAACATTCAAAGCATTTCATGTCTAGGCTAGCTATCTTCTTTACTCTAGTCTAGGATTTCACATTTTTGAGAAAGCATGATTTGTATGGATGGTTTGTTAGTTTCAAATGAAGTATAGTCCAACCTCCACCAAAATAACAATGATAGTAAGGACTAGTAGAGTAGTCTGTTAGAAGGTTTAGACATTGATAATAGTGTCTAGGTTTTCCCCAATTCTTGAATAGCATTAATAGATAATCATAAGTATAGCAAGGAATAGATTACTTAGAGCTTGTAATGAAGAAGGGTTTTGAATTAAAAAGACAATGATAAGAGTTTTTTTATGGTTCAAAACACAAAGACAATCACAACAGAAAATTACAAGTTATAGGGTTACATTGAGTAGGTTTGATTGATTTGAAGAATATATTGTGTTTCTCTATCAATAAATAAGAGGTCTCAAGAAGCTAAAGACAATGAAAACTAGTTGATGGGCAACCTTTTGACTATCAAGAAGTGATTGCCTCAGATGAAAGTAGTGATAAATGTCACTATCAACAAAAGAACAACCAATAAATGATAAATTTGCAGTGAGATCATAGTGCCTAAATCTGTCTAAAAGCTTATAAGGATCAGAACCAAGCCATATAAGCTTCAAGAACAATTTGAGAGCATCAAAGACATCTACCAAACATTAGAAATTATCAAATCAATGACACAGCAGCCTCATTATAGTCTTATGTTGTATTAAATAGCAAAAGCCAAGTCTAAGATAGTGTTAGAAGGTGTGTGAGAGTCTTCAACATGGATAATTGATAAGTATAACACTGAGAGCAGCAATATATGAGATTTGATGAATGATAGTGGCCATGATATGGAGATGATAGTGTCAAGTATCACTGTTAAAGCATGAATAGAGGTCCTAATCTGAGTCTTTTCAAGAGAGAACAATAAATATGAAGCACCAAGGTCTACAGTCAGATCAAAGACAACCATCTAGCAGCCCAAAAAAGAATCAAAAGGCTGTGAAAGGTCAAAATCATAGTATTTCCATAGCCCATGAAGTTCTAGAAGATGTGCAAGGGCAGTTCATAGTGCAAGGTCATAGGTATTTAGTGTCATAATTATTTTTTTCACCCCCAGATCTTGATGAAAGATAAAAGGATGCCATGACATAAAGTGAAAAGTCTATAGCACTGATAAATAGGTTAGCATTATGTCATATGCATACAAGACATCATGAAGCAGATTTGATAGTAATAAAGTTGAAGTAGTCATCAACTCAAGCATAATGAAGGCATGGACACTGAGCATGCAAAAATATAATTGATAATAGTGGTGAAATGATTAATGTTGTATCACAATTTGATATCAAACTGTCTATGAAGATGGTTGTTGAAAGGTTTAGTGTTGGTTTTAAAGGTGAAAACATTGCATGAGGTCTGCCACCATAAAGGAAATACAAAGCTACAAATAAGATAGTGACCATTCAAAGATAAAGCTACAAAGAACTATCAAAGAAACTACAGTCCAATGAAGAATCAAGAGATAACAGGCCTAAGTGTAGTCTCAGATATTTGAAAATGTCATTATGGATAGTTAAGAAAAATAAATGCATTCATGATATTTGCACTCAACAAAAGAGAAGGGTTTGTATTCATCAAAGATTAGTTGAAACACTTGTGAGAGAGAGATCAATATCCATCAAGCCATAAATAAGATAATCACCATTACAAAGCACGATGAGTCAAAAAGGCAATCAAGAATTATCGGTTCAAAGGATCAATAGGTGAATCTTCTCTTGTTGATAATCTGTAGTGATGGTGTATGGATCCCTATTCCAATCTCAATGTGCCAAAGCTTGATGAGAAGTCATGGACTAGAAGTTACAAATGCCTTAAATAGTTTTCTATTGAAAGAAGCCATATAGTCAAATCAAGACTCAAATCCACAATGGTAAGATACAAACAATGATGATAGTCAAGGAGTCATTCATTGTAGGGTTTTCATAAAATTTTAGAATATGGTATGAGCAGTCCAAAGAACTATGACACTTCATTGAAAGGAGCAACACATTAGTCCTTATTGGCATCAAATTATACAAATGACAACTAGGGATGAAGCTACAGGAGACAATCATTGTCTTAGTTTAAGACCCTAGAACAATATAGCCCCAATGGAGAAAGCAAAAATCAAAACATAGGAGAAGTCCTAGAATCGCACTAAAATCTTATTTGCAGTCGTAGAGTTGCAAGATCAAAAGCATATAATGGTAAAGATGACCTAGGGTTCTCTTTTTATTATTGAGACAATATTATGTGAATATGATAGTTTAGCAGTCCTCGAATGCATGTGAGTAGTCCCAATGAAGAAACAATACCATCAGGGTATTAGAATAATTTTTGAAACCTGCAATCATGTTAGACAAGTATTGAAAGTATAATTCATAGAGCAACCATTTCAACTAGGTTTAGATAGCATATATTCATAACTATTTCAATTTTATGTGAACTACACAATATCTATAATGCATAATTGGAGTTAAAACATAATAGGGCTTGGATGAGAAACATGATAGGGCACCCGAAGCTGTCCACATGCTAAGCCCAAGAGCGGATATACCCTATCTCATTGAATTCATTCCTACACCAAGTGACTATGAACAAAAGCATAGGTATTTAACAACAATGACATGGTCCATGGACTAGTGATCCTCCTCTTGATACTCCATCTACAAATGAGAACATCTCTTGTACACGTTGCTACTTCAGAATTAAAAGTTGCTTCTTCTAGAACTTTCCATGATTCTTTGCAATAGGATTATATGTCTTCTAGATTCACCCCACTAGGACACATTCATATCAAGCATCTTTACTTTTTTGAAAAGTAGACCACATTTCAGATCTAGATGACACCATAATGACTTTGATTTCCTCTTGCAAGATATTCCTCCATCATATATTGATTCATCGAAGTTCAAATTTGCTTCTTCAAGGGCTCTCAATGATTCTCTATATAGGATTCTTTGTGTCTATGAGATCCACTTCATTGGGAGGCCTACTTAAACATTTCACATCTGTTTGTGGACTCTCACCTTTCAAACATTTCACATCTTATAATTGAGCTTCGCTTTGTTTCAAGAATAGTTTAATATTCTCTACTTAACAGGGCCAGCCACGTGAAGGTGGAAGCTCATTTGGCCCCTCTCCCCCCCCCCCCCCCTAACATCACTCTAAATTCCCCGTTAACATCTAACATTCATTCATTCTTTCATTCATTCTTTCATCCATTATTAAAATATAACATTCATTCATTATCACATAATGTTCATTAACACATAAAATTCATTAACTTTCATTAAAATGCAACATTCATCAATAATCATCAACACATATCATTCATGAACATTCATTAGCACATAATTACATTCATTACACATAAAAATCAATCATTATCAAATAAGGTAGATTACAATCATTTCTTTCTTCTTTTTTTTTTGAAGCTATGAAAAGACTAAGTGGAACATCGGTTTCTTCATCATTTCCCCCATCTGCGGATGTTATGCCCTCTTCTTGTGCTCTTGATGTATGCCTAGTCCTATACAAAGGACGAGGATGCTGAACCAAAGGGAGGTCCTCTGCAATAACAAAGAATTGGGTTAAATTCAAAATATTTTTTTATTATTGTTACAAGTATTTCATTAATTTAAAGAACACAACCGTTACACTCTTTACCTGATGGGGCCACATCATCTTCCACATCATTTTGTCTAGCCTCAACCTCGACATGCTGAGCACCCTCTAGATCCTCTGGAGTTGAAATACAAAATGTTACATTAATCAATACACCAATTGCAATTAAATTTGTTTAAAGGAATAACAATGGTCCTCTTTACCTGATTGGGGAACATCACGTTCCTGATGTTGTCTACCTGGATCATGCTCCACTTGGTCACCACCGACTACATGCTCTAAAATATTAACAATAAAGGTTACATTAATTACTACACTAATTTTCAATTTAAGATGTTTAATTGTATTAATAATTACATAAAAAAAATTGAATAGCAAATGAATACCTCCACTACTAGGATGCACATCCGGACCTTCATGTACAGGTTTTGTTCCACAATTATCATGCTGCATTGCAATGTCATGCGCAATGTTATCATTGCTTGCTTATTTAAAAAAAATATAGTCACTTTATGTTGAAACTTAACATCAAATAGATTATTGGTTAAGTATTCAATTTGAAATCATTTTCATTTAGCTTAGTTGTCGTTGTGACAGATGCATTAGAATCTCATGTTTGCCCACTCAATTCTCATAGCCATTCAGCCACGGCTATATAGCCTTGCTGGTAGCCAATTCTCTTGTCATCTTCCATGGGCACTCTATTGAATTCAGAGCCCTACATTTTTGCTTAGTATTGTGAATTTTGCTTGTATTGTTTGATCAAAAAAAATTGTTTAAAATTTATATATATTTTGATGTGATACTTAATTTACTGATTCTTACAATTCGTGCGGCAAGTTTCATATAACCACCAGAGCTGAGTTTGTGTTGCCCATGCTTTTCTTGTCTTGCCTTGGTTTCCTTTGACGTGTCACTCAATCTATGAAAAGTTTGAAATATTTTAGATTATATAAATACAATGAATAATTAGTACATATTCAGATTCTTAATAGTATCACATACCTTCTTCTGGCGTCTGGTGGTGTATTTCCTTTTTTCCTTTCAATTCTCTCCTTTGCATCCAAAATCAGGTCCTTCCACTCCCTCTCTGGACTCATGGGGGGACGCTCATACTTTACGTTCTTCTCTAAATGTGTCCTGTATTGGTCCCTCACATACTTCAGATATGTGCCAGCTTTTCCAAGAGCTTACTCTTGTTGAATGTGTCATTTCCAATCAACCCTACCATACGGTTTGTGAGTTCATCTTTTAACTTTTTTTCTTGGTCATTCCACCTTTAAAGCAAAAACAAACCTGTTAGATTTAGAAAGAAACTGAAGCTACCTTTGATATAGTTCAAGAAATGGATAAAAGGAAAACTATTCTAGCAATGATATGAAATCAAAATAGTGGATAAGGGTTAGTTCACATATGATGTTCCACCTTTTACGTATGGTGGGCCCAAATATCTGCAATGAAATGTCATTAAGATTTTTATAAAAAATATCATTTCCTGCAAAAAAAACATGGGATCATTAGTCCAAAATGAGTGATCAGTAAGTAAATTATAATTAGACTATATATAATAATATTTTGAAAGTACCTAGAACCTTCTGTATCTTCAAGGGAATCAATTCTTCGTCGCTCACCACCAATGTGGCCTGCAATGTTCCGGTACTAGCAATACAGGAAGATCCAGGAAATGATGGTATGTTATCAGCAGTACTCGCCTCTGGTGCATCCTCATGTGCATCTCCTACCATAGTAAATGAATCCACTATGAAATGCGTCCAAGAAAGAACACTTCAAGGGTAATAAACACATAATGAAAGAGAGAGAAAAAGAGGGATCTACCACCAGTGGGCGGGTCAACACGAGCCGGTGCAACATATGATGTCTGCATGCTATGTGTTGCTGACATTGCAGTCGGCCATACAGTTGGGCTCGACCTCGGACCCATGTCAGCACCTGAAGAGTAATACATTAAATATGTAAAACATTAAAAAAGAAAGTTCACAAGTCCAAAGGAGTGGTTTTAATATATAGAACATGGTCATCACCTGAACTACTCACAATACCCTGATCATCACCACTAGGATGATGAGGCCCTATAAATTTATGTAAAAACAACACATACATATTTTAGTTAATGACATAAAAGAGATAAAAATATAAGCCATTATTGAACTTTTGTTATGATTAAAGCTTTCATTACTGCTTACTTGCAATTTTTCCATTGTTGTCAACAATAGTTGCACCCTCTTTGTTATCTCATCAGTCTGAGGACTTATGGTTGCCAAATCAAGAATCTCTTGCCTAATTTTTCTAATATTCTTTTGTACAAATTGCATAGGGTTTGCGTTAAGTGCGATGTCATCAGCACATAACACTGTCGAGTGCCCCACATCCCTATGGAGGTGTTGAGGTACTACAGGTTCCTTTCCCTTATCCCGAACATCTGTCTGTGACAAGAATATAATTAACACTATCAAAATTACTTCAAAACACTCAAGAAAAGATCATAATGTAACTGTTTGATTCTATCTAATTTGTACAATTACAATGAGGTTTACCTGCTCCGTAGAAGTGTCGGGACCTACACCCCTATCTGTGCTATGTGGTGGATCCATGTGGCCCTGTGACAAAGAAAAAATATAAAAATGTTAGCGAAATGAAACCAATAGACTTAGCAAAAAAACTTAATAATACAATGGTTTATTGGATTCATTAATTGGAAGTTGGCTTAAATGGTATATATATAGTATGTACCACCCCCATGATAGTAACTTTGTTTGTATCTATACGATTCAAATTGTAATCGATTAGCAACTCTTCCCCTACACTTATTGATTTTATCGCACATACAAACACACAATTTCCCTCACGTGCCTCAAATATGCAATTGGGTTGCTTATTAGTTGACCCAGGTCATGTACTATTTATAAAACCTGCAATATTCCCTGTTGCTTTTGGCCTTCCATCAATGTATACAGCCACTTGTTTACTTTGATCATTATCTTTTTGTTGTATATAATTGGTTGACAGTGCATACCTACGCATACTTTTTTTATATCAAACAATCTGCATCCAATCATTATAATTGTAACAAGGTCCAACAAACTGCATCAATTCAACAACTTTGTTGTAATAGACCTTTATGTTGTCCATGGAAAATAGGCCCAAACCATGTAACAACGAAGGTGCTATGCGATATATCCTCTCATTAACACAAAAATCAGTGTTTATTGGAGGAAGTTCCTTGGGTACACATTGTTTCAGTAGATGTTTGTACCTCAAGGGCACCTCAATGTCACCTTTGGTCTCATCATCATAAGAACATGAACCCCCTTGAGCAAGAAAAAATTCCATGCGTTTATTGAATTTTCTTCTAATCTTTTGACCTCTAGTTGATCTCCCTATTTGAGATCTACTACATGTCTCACTTTCCTCTTCTATTCCTGCATTTTCCTCACTCGAGGAAGACACATCTGACAAATACCTATTTGGTGATACCTGTGCACCATCAAATGAGAGAGTTAGTTGGTAATGAGAGAGATATTTTGCAAATGAGGGTAATATTGATGAAGAAGTCAGCCATAAAGTTGATGTTGAGATTAAAATTTGAGTAAGTCCAACTGGGGCCTCAAGTGTTGATAACTGTATTAGATTTGCTGCTAATGTTGATGTTTGAAAAACAAAGGAAGTTTATTTTTCTTGTAATTTTTTAAAAATATATTATTTCTATAAGGTGTATTGAATTATACCTGTCGATCCATGAGACTGTGCAGGATCCTCGTCAAAGGGGTTCAGGTTCCTGCACCAACAATTGAGCATCATAAGCATTACATTTGTAATTTGATAAACAATAAATACTGCAGTATCATAAGCATCGTAAGCATCATAAGCATCACATATGTATCATCATATATGTAATTGAGCATCATAAGAATCACATATGTATCATCATAAACATGTAATCCATCACATACGTATCATAAATCACCATCCATCACATAGCTAATAAGTAGTCCACATTCCATAAATAAACACAAAGTTCAAAAAATGTCACATGTATCATCATAAGCATGTGATCCATCACATATGTATTTTAAATCACCATCTATCACATAGCTAGAGGTGCATCATGAATTAATTAAGTAATGGCATTAGAATTCAAAATATATGAATTATTTATGTAACCATATAAGTCAAATCAATTTCTATCAAGATATCAATATTAAATAGATAATATAATAATCGCATCTCATACATTTCATTCATGTCATTGATCTTCTTCTTCATCCAACTCATCATCATCATCATCATCATCATCATCATCATCATCGTCGTCGTCGTTGTTGTCATCATCGTCGTCGTCATCATTGTGTTCGTCATTATCATCATCATCACCATCACCATCATCAGCAGCACCACCACCATCATCATCATCAACTTCTTCTTCGTGTATATTTCCGTCAGGAACATCATTGAGTAACTGTCGATCATGATCATCTATATCATCTTCTACATCTTTAGTATCTTCTTCTTCCATCACATTATACATTATCGGCCTTCCTCTTGGATCATGTCTAACAACAAATGACCAACCCGGTTTATGTGAAACCTCCGAGTAAAATACCTGCTCACATTGACTTGGAAGAACATAGGGCTCATCCCCAACTCGTTCAAACGACCTTGTATTAACCATTGTAAATCCATTATCATGTTCAATAATAGTTCTATCAGGATCATTTATATTTAGTCGTAGCCTATACCATTTGATGACGAACAGAACTAATTTGAAGGAATTAAAGTCACACTCAAGTATATCATCCAAAATGCCATAGTATCGATTTTGAGACACTTGAGGATGTATGTCATTTCTAGATGAAATATTGGTCACCTCAAAGACTGCAGTTATCCTAGAATCACAAGTTTTCTTCATGTCATCCAACTGTTTGATGCAAAATTTATGACCATTGCAGCACATAGCCTTGTGGTGTTTGACCTGCAATATGTCTAATATATTAAAATTATTGCATCATGAGTTGATAAACATATGAGTGATTAATAAAATTATATGTACCTGTTGATCTCTTAAACCATATGCTAAATCAATTTCCCTTTGTGTAACATTGGAATCTCCATTATGATGAGCTTCTTTAACCAATGAAGTGACACCATCCCATGTTAATGTGCGACCAAAGTGTTGACATCGTTCAATCCACACCATCATCCAATCAAGATTGTTTGCAATATACAAATGTAGCGCATCCCACTCCTGACCAACTGTACAAATAATTAATAGACCACTTACAATTGATTTATTTAGAAGATGAAGAATTAATTTACTACAATAACATCTTATAATTACCTCTCACTTTCTTCAATCTACCTTTCCCCATCAAGTGCTCCCCTTCGAATTTATTAATGGGGTTGGGATCCCAAATGCGATCTACGTGGATTTTTGCTGCAAACTTAGGAAGATATTCAGTAATGTACACCATAGTTTGGTATACCATATATCCCTCCACCATAGAACCCTCAGGATGTTCTCTTTGTCGAACCAAAGCCTTCAAAAATTTCAAGTGCCTCTCAACCATCCACATTGACCTAGTGTGTACAAGTCCACACAATTCGATCTCCTCAACTTGGTGTATGAGGTAGTGTTCTTGTGCATTGAAAAAAGTTGAAGGTAGACACTTTTGTATTTCACACATTAGATGAGGGATTTTTCTCTTCCAATATTTTATATCTTCCTTGTGGATTTCTTTAGATGACAACCACCTAATTAAAGAGATTGAAGACGCAAAAATATATAAATGAGACTTTATAAAATAATATGCAAATATATTGCATAACAAGTAAAACAAATGGCAAATATAATATCTATACAACAAATTGAACAAACATCACTACTTACCTCATGTATTTTCCAAGATCATATATGACTTGCTTGATATTATTGTCGAAGTGGTCTGGGAGAGATAGAGGTAGAACATAATGCAACAATTATAAAATGATCTTTTCATTGTTTTCTAACATAATACAATGAAAAGTACATGCACAGTATACAAATATATAGTAAATACACAAGAACGCGAATTACCTTAATGAAGGTATGCCAATCATGCATTTTCATCCCTGGCCCAAATTCACTCTTCTTTGATATGAGATTGTTTATGTTCGCAGCAAATCTTGTGGGAAATCGAATTTTTTGTATGACTTCTTTTATAGAATTGCTTTGTTGCTCCGTTAATAACCAAGGAAGGGCACTTATATTAATCTGATCTCCATTGCTATTTGATTGAATGACATTTTTCATTGCATGATTGGATTCCACAATGTCACTACAAATTTTGACAATTTTTTCTTTGTCACGCCTTCCATCCAATATTTTCCATAATGTCTTTGTTATATTCTTTCCAATATGTATTGTATCAAACAAATGCACAATTTGTAGTTGCTCGTAGTAAGGCAACCTACTGAATTGTCTGGGATAACTTTTTAGTCCCTTTGGAAGGTGGCCATCCATGCCTTGACGACCTTCAGTATCATCAATTACATCATCAGTAAACAAAACACGATAGAAAAATTCAAATTCCAAACATAAACCATTAGACAGAATGACATTACCTTGACGATTAATTCTATTATATTCCAACTTCCATAAATGAGGAGTCATTCTTCATGGCTTTGATGTAGTCTCTTCTTTCCCATTGAAAAGATGTTTTTCAATATTCCGGTACTTATGATTTTTGTGAAGGAAGTGCCTATACTCATCAAAAACCTGCTTTCCTAAACTTTTTGAATGACAGGATTTCATCTTTGGACCACAAACTGGACATGCAAATTTTCCCTTTGTTTGAAGACCTACAAGATAATGTATAATTCTATTAAATCTATTAATTTTTATAATTATAATTATTATGCGCAACTTGAACACTATAACGTACCACAAAAATGTGTTAGCCCTGGGGCATCATGTATTGTCCATACAAGCATTGCATGGAATTAAAATTGTCTTTGTCCTATTGGTCTAGAGATGTCATACATGGTCACACCATTCCATAACTCCAGCAACTCGTCGATAAGAGGCTCAATATATACATTCATATCTTTAACTTGTTACTTGCCTAGTGGAATGAACAAAAACATTACATAATTATTATGACCATTTTACTACAATATTTATAATTAAATGTAGATGACTATTAAATGATAAAATACCTAGAACAATCATTGCCAACATTATGTGCTCCCTCTTTATTGACATCCATGGAGGAATATTAATGTTGATAACAAAAATAGGCCACATCGAGTAAATAGATCTCAACTCTCCAAATGGATTGACATCGTCCGCTACCAATGAAAGCCTAAGATTACGAGGTTCTTCTTTAAAGTGTGGCCACTTTTCCTCTATGTCCATAAATGCTGAACCATCCACAGGCATTCAAATAATGTCATCTCGACTTCTATTGCGTGCATGGTAATCCATAAATTGTGTCAAGCTAGTGCACCTGAATAATTGTTGCATACATGGAATAATGGGAATATAACGAAGAACCTTGCAAGGCACCTTTTTTGTTATTTGATCTGTTCGATATCTACTGATATGACATTCAGGGCATTCTGTTCCAAATTCATGTTGTTAATTATATATAATATGATCATTGGGACAAGCATCTATTGTTTGATACTCCATTCCAATATCTTTCATAATGGCAGATAATTCTCAGTATGAGCGAGGTAGAATATTTGATGGTGGTAAGAAAAACTCACCTATCAATCTACAACAAAAAAAAAAGTTTGAGGTGTTAATATAAAGAATATTAATGGTACATGATTCACCATTTATTAACTGTAATGAGAGATTGTTATGTTGGATAAACCATTCATAACCTTCAAGTTCACCAACAACAATACAACAGAGAGAAGATTTATTTGGGAGCATTTGTAAAGGGGCTCATATGCCTTCTCAAGAAGAGGTAAATCATGAACATCAAGGTCATCCTGATCATCATGATCAATTGTGCCAGTACTAAATGTGTCATGGATCAATGTATTTGTACCATCATCTTCAATTGTGTTTTCTGGTGCATGATCATCATCTTCCATGGGATCATTATCTTCAGCTTCGATATTCACACCTCCATGTTCCCCACTTCCAAAACCATATTCTCAGGGTTTTGTTGATCCATATCATGTGCTCTAGGGTGCTCCACCTATATAAAATTGATATACATAAATAAACCGTGATCATGATCTCATTATCAATTGGTTTCTTATGTATATAAATTTTTAAAATGATATAATGAACAACTTACCAGTGGATGATAATCATGTCCCCCTTCAATGTGACCATGTTGCCTACAATGTTTCTTAGCTGTTTTGATTAGAAGTCTTCTAGTCTTTAAGCCCTTACAAATTTTGCAGGGACAATAACATTTCCCATCACCTTTTCTTTTCAAGTTAGACCATAATCTAGCAATTGTCTCCTTATTTTGTTCTTTGTTGATATTATCTGACATGGTCTTTCTTCACAGGCAAAAAAATCAGGCTATGGAAACTTCAGTGCAAAAGCTTCACAAAAATTACAAACCGAACCAAAACCATTAAACTTAATAGAGAACGTATTTAATGTAGCTGATTGTGTGAATTTCTGAGCATTGTGTCTGCAAATTCTTACTAAAAGTTTGCCTGTTGCAGACTTTCTGAGAGAAATTTTTGAGTATTCTAAGCAAAGCATTTATTTAAACATACACTTATTCATCCACATTGCAGGGATAACAATACAAGGCTCACATATTGGTCTAAGAGGATGCCATGGTCTCACAAAGTAACCAAGAACCATATGAAATGATGGCCGTCTTGAATCCACACACAACTAGGGAGGATCCATATGATTATGTATGACTTCCTCCTTGTTTGTTTAATGGGATTAGCTAGCTCCAAGACATAGCCGTCAATAATCACTAAGAATGTACAAGTGGATCGTAGCTACCCATACAACAAACACTTACCCCTATCCTCAAATTTTCCCAATGTTTGATTCCTTATATACACTCATCCAAGGTTATCTATTTCGATCTTGGTGAGGAATCACATCACAACAAAGAAGGTAACATTTAAAAATAGCAAGAGTTTCACTAAACTACCAAAGATCATAAATATTGAAAGAAAGAAAAAATAGTAACAATAATAAGTCAAATAAATGTGTTCAATTCCAATAGCAAATCAAACATAGCCACAATAACTACACAATAGAGAAAACTCACAATAGTGATTAAACTAATTTAAACAAGATAAAATAAAATTGTTGGCCAATGTAACAAAGATGAGAGATCATCAATAATTGAAGGAAACTTCACAATCCTTAAAAGTGCACATTACATAACTATACGACTAGAAATTGTGGCTAAATAGAGTGAAGATTCATCATGACTCCAATAATAGTCCCTCATGTGTGCATTTGTGGCATGAACACAAAAACTCCCACACGGCATGGCCATGTACCTAATGGAGAAGACATGCCTAGGCTACATGCCCAAAAACATGACTATAATAATAGTCCCTCATGCATGCATTTGTGGCCTGCACACTACAAATCCTAACATATAATGGCAATACACCTCATAGAGAAGACACACCTAGGGCCACATTGCACATAGCAACGTGCCTCACAAAGAAGACATGCATAGGGCACATGCCACATAGCAATGTGTCTTATGGAAAAATGTGCATGCATGTCACACACCAAAGCTATATGTATACATCATGAGGCACATTCAAATGTTATCAAACACAACCTATTGTATCTAACATGAGTTCCTCTCTACATGTGTGCAAATCTTCCAACAGTAATCGCCACTAAGAAGGAATAATATAAAATGCATCTTCAAATATTTGTGTGTGTGTGTGGAATTGTGCCTTTGAACCCAAATCGCTACCATCAACAACATGTAACCATCACCTACACTATATCAAAACATAAGTATGGTGTGACATCATATCTATTTGCATAATGCCAAAACACATGCAAACATGAAAATCATCATAGCATGACAAAAATCAATCTCCACATGTTGGAACAAAGATATAAATAAGATAATAGGGTAAGAGGAAACCCGTACCAAGAACCACATACCAACTATCGGCAATGCCATCAAGATAAATGTAGGATAGGATACCACTATGAGCCATCCAACGGTCCATTCTATGAGGAGAACTAGGGGATACTATCTTTGAAAGGTGTGGTCAATAGAGATAATCCCTACTAATGCCACAATATGTCACCATAGCTTCTTGAGTTTTCCATTCTTCTACTTAACACCACATTTATTGAGTTCCTCAACATCGAGGTTGGTTCTCAATAGGATGCACAAACATGTAAACACACAAGCATGGTTTCATCATACTTGTATTGTATCATACTTGTACAACAATACAAATTCATCTTTGTAGTTAATTACTTAGTGTAAAAATAACTCCATTACATAACATAGGGTAATAATCACCATAAGTTTTCAAATAAACTGCCCAAACATCAATTGGAGTTACCTTTTCTAAGGTACAAACATAATTTATTTATAACTTCAAAATTAAAATAATCACAATACATCCAAATAAGTTCAATAGTGCATGGAAATAGACAACATGATCCATAATTAAACCCATAAATTACCCTAATTGGATATGCTAATAAAATGGTGTCTCAAATAATAGAGATTATGTTGGACCTATAATAGAGATTTGGACTTTGTTTCATCATACACAAGCATGGTTTCATCATACTTGTATCCAAATACACCGTCCATAGATAGGTACTCAGTACCACAATCTCATGGGTACCCTTTTAGCTGAATTTACCCTATATTTAGGTGAATCTACCCTTGTATCATTCCTTGATCTAGTATGTCATTCCACCAATCAATAATTTTTCCATATTCTTGGGAGAATACACTATCCCTTAGGTGAATATGCCATATCCTTAAATGAATCCTCCTTGTCATCATCCTAAGTCCTCTTTTTGTTAAGTCTTATCCCTTCATCTTTAGGAAAATCCACCTATCCTTATGTGAATCTACTTTCTCTTAGGTGAATCTATTTCACATAAATCATTTATCTTATCCATATTTCTTACGCAAATGGTGAATTTTTCCCATTCTTAGATGACTACACTCCCATTTAGGTGAATCTATCTAGTTTTAGTCTCCTTCCATTATTTTGTCCAAATTTGTATCCTCTAGTTTACATGAATCTACTTGTTCTTAGGAAAATCAACCCTATCATTCTAAGGAAAATTCACCTTGTCATCATCCTTAATCATCTACCTTTCAAGTGTATAGTCCATCCATCCTTGGGAGAATCTAACATATTATTGGGAAAATCCACTCCCTCTTAGGTGAATCCACCTTTTCCACCTTCTCATTAATCTATTATTTGTTCTAAGAAGGACACAAAAGTGGTTAGAAAACAATAGAGGAGATAGTACTCAAACAAGTACTAAGGAATTGCATTAGTGACATGTCACAAATGTGAGTTATACATGTTCCAAATTGATTGATTCTCACAAAGGAACTAAGTTATCTACAATAAATAGCCACCCAAGAAACCCATTTGCTTTAGGAAAACTATCTTCTTAGTAGTAGCTTAATTATTGAGACACTTGATTTAGATATGATCTTGTAAATGGTGTTAAAAAGAGTAATTAGTCACCAACCAACCACACTCTTCATTTGTATATTTAAGAATTAGTTTGGTCAAAACTTAATCTTTGAAAGAAGGTAAAAGAATTTTTAGGCATATTATTTATTTATTTTTAAAAAAAAGAAACAACCACCTCACCATTCCCTTGACCCCTAATATCCCCAGCATAAGCCACGATGAGGCATAATGCAAGGTGTGACACCAAGAAAGATAGGGAGCTAGCCTTTGAATAGAGACATGCCACTTAAATGAGGATAGAGTGAAAAAGGCCCCTAACATCCAATGCCCATATAAAGAAGACATTCTAGTTCATTTTCAAAACATCATCCAAGCAATTAATGTTCTGATCAATGCATCAAGGCATAGTGAAATAGACCCAGAGAATGACCTGTCAGAACTAAAAACATCATTTGATCATATAAGATCAGAGCACATAAGAGATGAAGGATAGGTAAAGATAATATGTACTTTATGATGTTTGATATCTTCTTGTTTGTCTTGTAGGTAAAAGCAAAGAGGCAGATTTTGAAGGAATTCTATTACATTATCAGACATGTAACAACAACAACACCAAGTTTAGGAAAGATTGGGCATTAATGAGAATTAACAAGTTCTGAATTGAAGTAAGGATGAAAAGATGGGAAGGGGAGGATAGGTCATTCTTTTCAAACATCAAACAATCTAATTCAGTGCAGGTGCAGATTGAGAGATAACTCCAGAAATCAAGATTAAAGATCAGAGCAAAACAAATGAGTGATCAAAATCTGATCAAGTAAGATCAGAGCAAAACAAATGAGTGATCAAAATCTGATCAAGTTCATTTGTTTGTACAAGTGAATACAAGTAAAACTTGATCTTCCAAATCACCTTATGCAAATGGAACTTTAATCATCGATTTGGGAGTGAAGGTTTTGTTCACATAAGGATGAGGTAATACAAATGGAGAACCTAAGACCGACTTGATGCAATGCAAATGAATGATGAGGGGTAGATTTGTTTATACAAATGAATAAGAAAAAGCATCAAGACCTTGTGATACCAATGAAAGGGAAATGATCGATTGAATTGAGGAATACCACAAAGTCAAAATCCAGATGCAATTGAAATTGCAAACACCGAACTACAAAAGAAAAAAAAGGAGGTCTGATTGTCTTAAACAAGTTCATAATAGTTAACTCATCAAACAAAGAAGATCAAAATATAGATTTGTTTACACAAAAGAATGAGGAAACACCGAATTGCTTGCACAAAAGAAACATTCAAAATCTGCCCAAGTGAAAAATTGCAAAGGAACCTAATATGGCCAATCATGTTAAGGTTTGCAAAGCAAGTTTAAATGGCCGATCAAATAAAATCTTGAAAAGGTCCTTCTAAATGCCGCCGCAATCAATACCTTGATAGAAAATTCACCTGGACAAAAGCGAGCCAAAAACATTACCTTGCTTGTAGTGCAGAGATCGCTCCGACGGGGGGGCAGCGGCTTCAGTTTGCTTTCAAAATGAAAATGCATTGTGTTTTTTTTTTTTAATATAATGCTCGAGGTCGTCGGAATTCCGATGAACATGGGCATTTTTTTTTAAAAAAATCAAATTTTCACACAATGCTCCTTGTCCTTTGGAAACCTCCGTCATAATTTGACCCCAAATGTATTAGTGGTTAAGGCCATATTATGTGAAGTTAAACAAAGTTTTCGAAACTTGTTGTTGTCGTTATCACATCGAATTTGACTTGTACTATCAGGTGTTTCGAAAGATTAGAGAAGATAGTGATGGTTTTGAAAATGCTCCTCCTAAACGAACAAGTCAATTCATAGCATCCATCTTATGTGATAAATCAGATGATAATGCAACCGGTCAAATAAATTGCATAAGAGGAATTTGTGGAACATGTAGGGACTTGGCTGAATTGCCTTTGAGAGATGAAGATACTGACATGAGGAAGATGGTAAATTGCAAGAGTTACAAGTACAAAAAATTTGAAACAAAATTTGGAAAGGAATCTACAAGGCTAGATTATGTAGAAGAGGAGATACCTATTGGAACATTTATGGAAAATTTTCGTAAGTTGATAAAACCATACGTATGCCATTGTTTTTGTGCCAAGTGGCAAGCAGAACAATTTAAAAGATTAAGAGACACTTTCCCACTTGGAACTATTCTATCTGTAGTTGACTTCGCAGAGAATTACTCTTTTGCACATCAAAAAGAGATTCAATCAAAGTATTACTTTTCAAAGCAAATCACTATTTTGGTGCATGTGTGTTATCGACATGCACAGATGAATTTGGATGGTGTTGATAGTACATTTGAAAATCGTGTCATTAAGAAAGAGTACCACTTCTATATCAGTGATGATAAGGAGCATGACAAACTTTTTGTACAACATTGCTTTAAGAAGTTTTTTGAATATTTGAAAGATAGAGGCATAACAATAGTTAAACATTTTGTTTGGTCTGATGGATGTGAGACACAACTCAAATCTTTGAGGCCATTTTATGCACTATGTAGATATCATTGAAATGACAAAATACCACATGTTTGGAGTTTTTTTGAGAGTGGTCATGGAAAGGGTGAACATGATGGTGTAGGAGCTTGTATCAAACGTGCTCTAAGAAAACATCAAATAAAGTACATAGGAGAACATATAGAAGATGCACATGATGTTGTTGAATGGTGTAAGAAACACTTTGAGCAACCTAATTATCCTAGGGAATCATCATCGAGAACATATAGACCCATTCTATATAGAGTGTTTTGGGAGATAACTGGTACGTGTTCTCTTTTAGTATTTTATTTAATTTTTTTTATTTTTTTAAAAAATGTTCCTAGTTCAAATGTTTCAATTTAACAACTTGATGTACATGTACATTCTTGTACACATGTACATTTTGCAGATGTGGATAGAAAATCAATGCATGGATGCAAGAGCGTGGAGAGGACAAGATCTTTGCATTGTGTCATGAGTACAGATAATCGCCCATGGACATTATATACTAGGGATTATTCATGTTTTTGTTCTGAATGCATTTTCGAAAACTATGTTGATTGCAAGAACCAAGAGCTTGGATATGTTAGTGAATGGAAAATGGTGCCAATAGATGTTTCTAACACATACGAGGATTCAAATGAGGATGAAAAATTTCAAGACATTCCTTTGATTTCTGGTGATTACGATCATATTTCAGGATTGATTAAAAAAGGTACATACATGACGTACACGTAAATATTTCCTTAAAAATGACATATAACTTAGAATTTATTTAACTTGTGTCAAATTGCAGGAGATATTTTTGCAGTCATAGCAAAAGATGGAAATATAGAAGATGTTAGTTATTATTTATTGTGTTGCACAGAAGAGAGAAAGAAGTTATCGAAATCTAAGATGAGTGATGGAATGTCATTTCCCACAGGTTTGAGTTCTGATTTGAATCTAGGTTTGAGTTCTGATTTGAATGAGTTCTGATTTGAATATGTACACATGTACAAATCACTTATGTACAAATTTTTAATTTCTTATATACATGTACATGCAAGATTAGTTGTAGTGCAAGGGACATATTTCAAACAAGTTAAAATTGTTCAACATGGGATTCATTTCACTGAATACCAAATTGACAACAAGGTATTTCAGTATAGTCACTTGGTCATTACTATTGGCCTAATTCTTCAAACAGTTCCACGTTGAGGGTGGTCTCAAAACTGGAGACTAGATAGTGAAGATCATGACAAAATATTAAGTGTTATTGAAGAGCGTTCTGAACCACTTGATGTGGTATGAACTATATATATATATATATATATATATTTAGTAATCCAAAGTACACGTGGTTCAGCCCACATGAATTGAATTAATACTGAAGATAAATTCTAGATCTCTTAACTTGTTTTGAAACTAAAGGACAAATATTTTTTAAGTTTAAATACATTATATCAAATTAGGATGTATTCAAAGTTAATTCAAGTGCATGTACATGTTTAAATGCATGTTTAATTTGTATGTATAAGATACTGCATCTAATTCTAAATGCATCTAATTTGTAAGGACCACTAGTTAAAATAATTTAATTAAAAAATGTATATTTAAATTAGAATGTAATACATGTACATTTTAAAATTGATATAATATGGAATTAGGACATTTGTAATTAGGACATGTACATGTTGTCAACTATTTAACTATAGTATACATACCTAGAAGCTCACATACCATGTGAACTATTCAATACATGACCTATTAAGTTTAGTTTGTTCATTTCATACATACTCTTTTGTTTGAACATGTTCTTTTAAATTTTAATGCATATCTACTTGTATTTCTAACATGTGCACGTGATATATATATAATCCAGTCCAGTCGATCGAACATAAAGTATGTATATATAATCTAACATGTATGTACATGTGCACATGGAATATATAATCTAACACATGTACATGTGCATGAAATATATATAATCTGTAGTCTAAACTTCATATCACCTGATGCAGTGGAAATATATATAATCCTATCAAACGTGCAACGGAGATATAAAGTATAATCTCTAGTCTAAACTTCATTGTACATGCATGTGAAATATACAATCTAATCAAACATCATGTATTTAAATCTAATCTAATCAAACATGTATAAATCTAATATAATCAAAATAAATCTATATAATCCGATCAAACACAATGGAGATATAAAGTATAATCTAGTCTAAACTTCAAATTTGTACATGCATTTGAAATATACAATCTAATCAAACATGTATTTAAATCTAATCTAATCAAACATGTATAAATCTAATATAATCAAACATGTATAAATAGATAATCTAATCAAATGTATGTATAAATCTAATATATTCAAACATGTATAATCTGATCAAACACAAACCAGGTATAAAGTATAATCTAGAGTCTAAACTCCATGTACGTGCATGAATATATATAATATGGAAGTCTATAAAAAGATAAATGTAAATGAGCTGTAAAGTCTAGAGCAAATTAACAGGGATCATGTCGGCTATGAACTGAGCGACCATCTAAGGGGGAGTCCTGCAAAAGTAGAATTTATTTAAATATTAAATATAATATATCTATCTCTCTAGACGTGCATGTACAACAAATCCAAGTAGAGTTAAATAAAAATTTAAATATAAATTGTAACGTGCATGTATACATACATGTACATATATGTACCAAAAACCATAACTAACCTGTACACTAACAACATCTAAAGAATCTCTCCTACGCACACGCTCAGAGCTCAAGGAAGGAGTGACATGAGCTAACTGTCAATTTAAGGATTAGTCCATGATCAGTTTAAACGATCTACAAATTAAAACTTAGAACTCTATATTATTTATTAAACATGACCTATATATATATAGATTTATCCTACAAATTTGCAACATGTATACATATCTTCTAAAAATTTAAATGTACATGTACATGTACATACCTGTGTATCACCTGGAGTAGGTTGTATAGTCTGATCCTATCCCGTGATCATATCAACAACATCAGTCGTGCCTGCATATCTCTCTCTAGTTGTACGTATCACTGAGGAGTGCAAGGGGCTAACTAGATGAGTGGGCATCGTAGATGAAGTGTCTGACTATAGTAGCATGTCCATAAATCTAGTATGGCTCAAATCTCTCAACTGATCCTTGAATGAGTCCACTCCCTCATCTGTGATATGGACTTGATCATCTCATATATCCTCAAATGAATCCAAGCAGCCCTCATCTATGATATGGACTTGATTAGCTCGTAGCTCCAAGTCCTCTGCAGCAATAGAGCAATCTATAGGTGGGTCAGTGCCTGGAGCATGTGTAGAGTGATGAGAATGCTATGACAGCCTCGAGGTATGTGTCAATGCCACTGTAGCCTGACCATCTCTGAGAATCTCCTCTCTAACATCAGCCAATGGTATCCCAAGTCAAGATGAAATAAAACTATAAGCATGTAGTAGGTCCTCGGCTAAATACTGTGACATCTGTACATGTCTACTACCTTCGACTATAGCTGCTACCTCATCTGGGGAGGGGATGCCAGCAAAAATATATCGATCATCTGAACTTGAAGCCCCCCCATGACTAGAAGATGCATGATCTATGGATGATCATGAACATGGTCGAGTCATCATATATTTGCCCACCCTGTCAGAAGATATGGTGGTTGCTGTTGATGCAATCTGTCCAATCCTATCAATTGCTTCTCTCTGAGAAGCAATCACAACATGATCCGCTATGGGTGCCATGGCTGGGACTACTGCAGGAAATATCTGGCCAACAAGGTCCCTGTGTCTAGGCGGAGCTCTATCATGCCTACGATATGCATCTCTATCAGCAATCTTGCCCCTCCCCTGTCCATAATATCCTGAAATATCAAGGTAGTTTGGTTTCATCTGACAATGAACCTTAGCAAATACCTGTTGTGCAAAGTATTATGGTATCTGATCATTATTAGGATAATGACCATGGCCACCTAAGAAGCGTGGGTAAATTAGTGATGCAACTTGTGGGTCGATACATCTGGTAACCTGATATCCCCTCACCTTACTCTTCTCCTGATATTGTGGAAAGCATCTCTCCTTGATGGTCTCCTTCGAGACCACCCCCACCACATCAACAAAAGAATGAGGACCCCTCACCTCACTCCTCAACTGTCTATATATATCTGCTATAACCTCAGGTGAGAATGAGGTATGAGAAACTAAGCGGTCCCTCAATGTCCGCAAACTATCAAAAATGGATGTGCATGTACTCTTGTACACGCCATCAGTATGAGGGTCATCTAATATGGCCCTCAACCTATGCAACTCCCGATCACTGTACTGAAAAATAGTAGCAATGTCAGGCAAGGGGGGATCCTACTGTGGAGGATCAACATCATCAATGTGTGGCTCCTAATGTGGAGCCTACACAGGTGGATCCTGATTAGGAGCTTGTGAATGTATATCCTGGGATGCCATCTATCTAGGTACATTTCATAAAGTTAAAATAAATACGTAAGCAGAGAGAGAGAGAGAGATTATACATATAAATCTTCATGAGAGAGAGAGAGAGATCATTTTCATTTTCAAAAAATACATGCAAAAATTTCAAATATTTCAGTGAGAGAGAGAGATAACATATATTTCAGATCTAGAGATAACATATATTACAGAGAGATAGAGAGATCTAACATGTGTATATTTAAATCTTTGACATACATAAAAAATTCAAGAACATGATATATAACATTTGGTCTTGGATATGATTATATTTGGGCCCATATGATTATAAAAGTATTAAATCTGCAATATGTGATCTTAACAGGAATGTCATATGACCCATTAAGACACTATGTGATGGACTAAGGGGTATGTCGTTCACACTAGGATTTTATAAGGGGTCATATGCAGTTCTAAGGGGTCATGCATATGTTAGGACACTATATGATCCTAAGGGGAATGTCATATGTACAGTAGGATGTTATAAGGGGTTATAAGGGGTCATTTGATCCTAAGGGATCATATGTGACCTACTAAGGGGTCACCCCTTAGGACCAAATATGACCCCTTAAGACACTATGTGATGAACTAAGGGGTATGTCGTTCACACTAGGATTTTATAAGGGGTCATATGCGGTTCTAATGGGTTAGGAGGTCACATATGACCCCTTAGGACACTATATGATCCTAAGGGGTTCATCATATGTACAATAGGATGTTATAAGGGGTCGTATGTGACCTACTAAGGGGTCACGCATGTGTTATAACACATGTGTGACCCCTCAAGACCACATATGACCCCTTAGGACACATAGGAAATGTAATATGTATAGTAGGATGTTATAAGGGGTCATATGTGACCTACTAAGGGGTCACACATGTGTCAATGCATGCATGACCCTTTAGGACCACATACGACCCCTTAAGACACTATGTGATGAACTAAGGGGTATGTCGTTTACACTAGGATTTTATAAGGGGTCATATGCGGTTCTAATGGGTCACGCATGTGTTATAAGACATGCGTGACCCCTCAAGACCACATATGACCCCTTAGGACACTATATGATCCTAAGGGGAATGTCATATTATGTATAGTAGGATGTTATAAGGGGTCATATGTGACCTACTAAGGGGTCACGCATGTGTTAATACATGCATGACCCCTTAGGACAACATACGACCCCTTAAGACACTATGTGATGGACTAAGGGGTATGTTGTTCACACTAGGATTTTATAAGGGGTCATATGTGATTCTAATGGGTCATGCATATGTTATAACATATGCACATGACCCCTCTGGACCACATATGACCCCTTAGGACAATATGTGATCCTAAGGGGAATGTCATATGTACCTGGTAGGATGTTATAAGGGGTCCTATGTGACCTACTAAGGGGTCACACATGTGTTAATGCATGCGGGACCACATACGACCCCTTAAGACACTATGTGATGGACTAAGGGGTATGTCGTTCACACTAGAATTTTATAAAGGGTCATATGCGGTTCTAATGGGTCACACATGTGTTAAGACACTATTTGATGGACTAAGGGGTACATGTCATTCACACTACAATTTTATAAGGGGTCATATGTGGTTCTAAGGGGTCACGCATGTGTTATAACACGTGTGACCCCTTAGGACCACGTATGACCTCTTAGAACACTATGTGATCCTAAAGGGAATGTCATATGTACACTAGTATGTTATATGTCATCCTCTATGACCTCCTAAGGGAACGTATAGTGTCATCAGGGCATATGTGGTCTTAAGGGGTCATGTTGTGCATGTAATAGGATGTGAAAATGGGTCACATTGTAGAGGATTTATTTTGTCTAATTTGTTTAAATTTGTTATCTAAATTTTCTAATGTTTATTTAAATTAAAATTTATTAATTTTTCTAAAGTTTAATTTATTATATTTATGTTTGCGAAATGTTTCTAATTTTCTTTTTTTGCTAATGTTTTCCTAAGCTCTGATTTACTAGGTCTTAGTTTTCTATGTTTTTCATAACAATTTTTTCAAATGTTGAAAAAAATATACATATATACAATTATGTAATTTTAAAAACAAATTGACACATTTCAATCAAAACATTAAATTATCAAACATTTTTCTAAAATAATGAAAAACAATAAATTATCAAATATTTTTCTAAAATGTTGAAAAACAATAACTTTATACAATTATTTAATTAAAAAAATAAATTAACAAACAAATTATTTATTAATTTAATAAAAAAAGACAATATTAAACCAAACAAAGGGTTATTTTGTGCACCTGATATAATAAAGGTCGAAAACTGAAATATGAAAGGCACTAGCTGCCGCAAACAAAGCTCGGTGACATGATGCTGATGACTAGTTCGATCCAACTCCCACCAGATAGAAAAAGACAACTTTGATAATGACCCTTTAACTGTCACTTTTTCTTTTTATAAATGTTTTTAAAAAACCCTAACCGAAAAGGGTTCGAGCGAATGCGGGGTTCGAGCGAACCCTCGCTCAAAACCAAAAGTCACCGGTCGTTTGAGCGAACCCAGGTCTGGAAAGTGGTTTGCTCGAACTCCCAGGGGTAATTCGAGAAAACACCCATATTTTGCTCGAACACCTTAAAAATCGAAGTTCCCACTTTCACCAAATTCCTTCGTTGGCAAAAGTGGGAACCAACTTTGTGAATTCACCCTTTGTTAGAAGTGACCTTGTCAAAGGATTTCAAATCCTCATTTAGAATGTTACCTTGCTAGAGGGTTTACAAATAAGACTGTTAAGTCCACTCGGTTAAGAGATTTTCTGTCACTTACAAAATAATAGTAATAAAAATATATCTGCAACTTCACATCTAAAATGCTAAAGCAGATTCTATTTTGCTCAAAACAGTATAGTCATAGGACTTATCTTGTCCCTCTGCTGGGACCCCTACTCTGTTATTCAAATAGGTCTTCAATCTTCTGTGCTCAGTAATCACTATGTAGCATCCCTATGCTTACACTTGCCCGCATACATTGTTTATCAACAATTCCTTATTTATAAACAATTTGCTAACCGCTTAATCTCCTTGATCACATTTCCCATGATCAATCTTAGCCATCAGATCTTCAATCTTGACTAGGTTCAATGTATCCTTCGATCTGAAAATGTTTTAACTCACCTTGGGACTTCCATTCCTTTCTTGGAACTTGCACAAGGTTATTGCGGTTCAATCTGAGTTGTAGATCTTCCTGTCGATCTTCCATTGCCATAGATCCTTAAAAAACTTCATGCGTGGCATACCAATCATTTATACATCTCCAGCTCATCAGCATCCTTCATTAAATAATGCTTTTATCCATCCAATGTGATCTGTCATAACTCGGTTGCAACTCGGTAAATACTAAACTTTACTCAGTAGACATTCCACCTTCATTAACCGATATCGATAACCTTGGGGTTTACCGACTAGGTTCTTTGTTCGATGACATAGTATAGTATTAATCTTACAATCAACAACATATGTAGGATATCAAAACAATCTAAACATCATGATCTCATCAATGTCTAACTCGGTAATAGTTGTCCATTGAATAACTTATTTCTCCACTTTCTTATCACATTCTTTCTGTGTCTTTTACCGACATCTTAACTCTTTTCAAATCAATCTTCTCAAGATATGGCAACATCATACTGAATCAAAAAATCAATTCCTTGACATCAATGAAAAAATAATGTTATAAAGATAGTTATCATCCTTTTTCAGTTATATCAATAATCTCCAACAACCTTCTCAATATCCTTAATGAATATCAACAATCTCCTTCTAGTGAAATGCCAACATTTCTAACCTGCTTGACAAAGTCGGGCCCGCGAGGTTAAGAAATGAGGTTAGGAATGCTCACTTTTTTAGTATTCTTAACCCTTTTTTTTTCGGTGTTGTGAGAGGTTAGAAATATGGGTTAGAAATGCTCAACCATCTTGACAAAGTGATTAAGAAATGAGGTTAAGAATGCTCAAAAAGTGAGCATTTCTAACATTCTGCTTCAACGAACTATCCTTTAGACCTTGGAAGCCATTGATCACAGAGAGGAATCAAGAAATAATGCAACCGATGTTTTTGGACAACTTTTTATTGCAATGACTAGACATATTAAAATAATCTAAAATATTAATTTATTATTTAAGAAATAATTTAAATATTTTAAATTTATTGCTTTAGCTGGAGAAAAATGACAACTTTCAAATGGTAGGGAGTTAGGTCCTGAAATTTGAAACACACATCAAAAATAGGGAAATAGGTCCACGCAATTATTTACACCTCATGAAAAATCCTAGGATGAGATATTTTAATCATTTTGGGGCAACAGACACCAAAAATTGAAAGTTTAAAATATGACACAATATGAACTAGGTTCGGGTGAAAGTTGGCCACGTGATATAAAATGATGCTTAGATCCTGACTGTCAACTGATTTCCCTCAATTTGTGATAATTTTCAATATTCTTCCATTTTTTGTATTTTGACTAGTAATGACCTTGGACGACACGCTTATTTCTTATGTATAAATACCCATTGGACATTTTCTCAATATTGAGACTGCTTTAAAAAAGATATTTCAAATGTGGGGGCAACACAACGCATCCATAAAATGAAATGATAAATAATGAAGGGGTTTCGAACAATTATGAACAATAATCATTTTTTTTTTAATTCACTATAATGATTTTGGCATTATAAACAGAGAGACACCATTTAACAGAGCACCCATAAAATGAAATGATAAATAATGAAAGGGTTTCGAACAATTATGAACAATAATGAATTTTTTTGCATTCAATGTAATGATTTTGACATTATAAATAGAGAGATACCATTTAACAGTGCACCCATAAAATGAAATGATAAATAATGAAAGGGTTTCGAACAATTATGAACAATAATCATTTTTTTTTTGCATTGACTGTAATGATTTTGGCATTATAAACAAAGAGACGCTATTTAACAACACACCTATAAAATGAAATGATAAATAATGAAGGGGTTTCGAACAATTATGAACAATAATCATTTTTTTTGCATTCACTATAATAATTTTGGCATTATAAATAGAGAGACCATTAAACAATGCACCCATAAAATGAAATGATAAATAATGAAGGGATTTCGAACAATTATGAACAATTATCATTTTTTTGCATTCATTGTAATGATTTTTGCATTATAAAAGGAGAAACGACATTTAACAATGCACCCATAAAATGAAATGATAAATAATGAAGGGGTTTCGAACAATTATGAACAATAATCAATTTTTTTTGCATTCACTATAATTATTTTGGCATTATAAAAGGAGAGACGCCATTTAACAACGCACCCATAAAATCAAATGATAAATAATGAAGGGGTTTCGAACAATTATGAACAATAATCATGTTTTTTCCATTCATTGTAATGCTTTTGGAATTATAAATAGAGAGACACCATTTAACAATGCAACCATAAAATGAAATGATAAATAATGACGGGGTTTCAAAGAAAATGAAGAGATAAAAAATTGTTTTGCCATTCACTATGAGGATTTCGACATTATAAACAGAGAAACACCATTTAACAGTGCAAACATAAAATGAAATGAAAAATAATGAAAGGGATTCGAAGAAAACGAAGATATATTCAATTGTTTTGCCATTCTCTGTGAGGATTCAGCATTATTAAACTGTAACAGAGCATTGAAATGAAACCTTAAACTGCATACAAATAAATCATCAATAGACAAAGCATAATGCAGCCGTGAAGGAGAAAAACCATCATTGGACATCCAATATGCAAGGAGGAAGAGTGCGACCATTACTTGGGAGCACAAAACAGTAGACGAAATGGTTGCAGAGAATGCCAACTAATGGTTGCAGAGGACAAATGGAGGAGAAACGATGACGAATGAAGAAAATGCCCCCAAAAAACTTCATTTCCCTAAGTTTTTAGGGCAACATAGATAGCGGGAGTTCGTGCCACATGGGCCCATAATGCATACATGGGAAGGGGGTTATGGATGGTCAACAATTTTTTTGACCACCCATTTTAAACATTTTAATATTCAATGTATTTTTAATAATATGCATAACATAAACTATTTAGGTTAATTTATTTTCATAAAAACGTGAAAAACAGATTAGTTTTTAGGTATTTTATAAATGGATATTGGCCTTTTCGTGTGCGGTTATTGGCGCAAAAGAGGTCAAGTATTTTGAAATGACCACTTTTTGACCTTTCGATGCATAACCAAAATAAAAAATTCAAAATCTGATGTACCGTTTAGAATCTATAGATACGTGAAGTTAGCTATAACAGCTACTAGTGCTCTTCCCCTATCTGCAAGTCAAACAGTCTCAAAAAAACACAAAAAATTCAACAGCATGGTAATAAAGTTAACGTGGATTTTGAATTCACCAAATATTGAGAACAATGGACCAGAACGAAACTCATAAATCATTGGGGTCAAGAAACTGTGAGTTGAGAGTCACACAGCCACCTAATATCACAATTTTATTATTATAGTTTAATATCGAAATTGATGTGGAAAAGGAGTTCAATGATCTCACAGCAGATGTTATTTCCCACACAGCATTTGGGAGAAGTTTTACAGAGGGAAAGCATATCTTTGATATGCAGATGAAACAAAAGATTCTTGCATATGAGTTACTTCGTAGTGTTTACATTCCAGGTTTCAGGTGACAAAATTTGAGTGTTCTTATTTTGATACCTAATGTCTGAGAGTAACTCTTTTCATCAGGTTTCTGCCTACCAAAAAGAACAAGCAAGTTTTTTAATGTGGAGAAAGAAATAAGAGGATCCTTAAGATAAATTATAGATGCCAGGGAAAAGACTAAAAAGAGCTAAGCTCCAGATTGCTGGACTAAACTCTCCTTTCTCTTCATAAAATAAAGAATAAAAAATAAAAAATAAAAAAACCAAAACATCTCTTGATTATTACTATTTTTCATTTTCATTATTTCATTCCATCGCAAATGTTAACTTAATCGGTCAATGAACTTCTAACAAATTTAGATGTGTCATCTCAATAACCTTATTAGCAATAGTCTAAGTAGGTCTTTTGACTCTATTACCTTTTCTCACATTCCCAAAAGTGAAATAGAGTTGTGGGTGTTTGAATGATTGTAAGGTTGGAATGTTGCAGATAGAGAACATTTGTGTTTGGATTTATTTCATATGTTCCAACAATTAGTTATGAAAGATAAGGCTGTATAATTGATTGTTCTTTGTTTGACCGCTGACCATATCTGTTTTGTAATTTTTTCTGTGACTAATAAATTTTTACCTTTTTTAAAACTTATAAATAATAGTTGCGACAATAACATTATACCATGCTCTTCCACAAATCCACTATGATAAGTATTGTGCCTCCCACACACACTCCCTTGGAAATGATGACCCCCTTTCTTTTTTTCTTCTCCCTTTTGGTCAGTCAAATTCATATTCCTACTCTCAGCTTTAAAAATCAAATGATTTTCCTGAGAAAGTTTGTGAAATTTTAACTCCTTTCGTTGAGGTAAATAATAGACTTGTGTTTAAGTATATTATAGTCTAAATTCCTTGTGCATGACAAATGCTTTGCAGAACTATTTAACTGAATCTTTTTTATGCACATACAGTATCGTGAAGCTGGTCAATTTAGGAATGTTTACATATGGATTACTTGCCTTGAAAACATGCCATTTCTACCTGGATCAATTGATTGGTGCAAGATTTTCAAGAGTATTTTTTCCAGCTATTTATTAGATTTTTTATGTCTTCAAGGAATCTAAAGAGGTGATGTTTTATCTTTTCCAGGATAGAAAGGAGTTGTAAAACAAACTAACTGGAGATAGCAGTGAAGAATTTATGATCTCCCAGAATTTAATGCTAGAACTGGATAGTTGCGTCAGCTATGCAAAGAATAGCTTATCTTTGAAAATTCATACAAGGGAGGTGCATTTATTAGTTCCTGCCTGCTGGAGCTATTTGGAAGGCTTAAAACATTAAAAGGTAATTAAACTTCTGCTGTCCCACCAATAACATTGCTAAGATTTGTTGGATTTATTTCATTTTGTCAATGTCCACTATAGAAGTTGCATATTTTTTACCCAAATTTTGCAACAAAACATTTTTGGTCACATTTGATTGGCATGGGAGACGGCCTGCAGAAGCATTCACAGAATTCAACCTTTTTGGCCACATTTGATTGGCATGGGAGATAGCCTGCAGAAGAATTTACAGAATTCAACCCTAGAGAACGCACGACAATTGAGGTCTCTGGCAGTGAGCTGGTCCAGAAGACAGATAAGATAAAATAATTAATCGTTTCTACAGTTGGCGATTAGGATTTTAGAACGCGTGGCAAGTAATTAGCATGCTCGTGTCTTCATGTAGAGGAGCATACAAGCCATTGTTTCTGCTCAGATGCCTCCATGCTGGAGTAAATTTTGCTTCTGAACCTACATCCCTGGTAAAGATGTTTCTCACTTTTCATGCAGCTGAAATGTTTATGCCAGATTGAATGGTTGGGTCTGTCTGTGTATTATTTTTTTCCTCGTATGTATTTAATTGCATCTACTTTTCAAGAATCAACTCAAAGGGGAAGATGATCAATCACATTTTATAACTAGACTATTTCCATGTATCGGTTCAAGCACTGGGAAAAGGATTTATTCTGCAATAGGGCTCGTGGCCATAGGCAATTTCTTTCTCTTCAATCGCCTGTAGTTATATTCTTTCTTTATCTTGTTTAGGGCTCTCTAAATCTACACTCAAACAATTGGGATTAATGTTGTTGGAATGTTATTTTATTTTAGGTATTTTAAAAGATGCTCTCTGTTTTTAGAAAGGGTTGCTTGCAGAACCAGTCTGGAATAGTTATAGTGTGAGTTGTTCATATAGCTAATAACCTACTTCTATATACTCTTAGTCCGTCAATTAGTTGATGCAAAACTATGTAAGCTATTTAGCAGCATTGTAATTTGCTAATTGCTTCTCTTTTCCGCTGCGTAACTTCTATTAAATTTTTATCTAGATGTTTGACATTAAGATCTGGTATTTCTACAACACACACTTGGAGGTTTTCAAGGATTTTGTTGTAAAGAATAATCTTTCTTATTTATGTGTTTAGCACCTATAAAACAAGTTTTTATCTAGATGATGTTTGATACATCATATAGTAAGTCATAGGTATGCTTTTTATTTGCAATTTATTTTTCTTTTGTTTTCTATGTTATGTTACAACATATTTGTTTCTTAAAAACTGTAATCAAATTCAAGGCTACTAATGAATTCTTTTCACATTAATTTTGTAGATGCCTTGCTTTTTTTGGCAGAGCATGTATGCTATTCTCTAGTCATTTGTATTCTTAAAAAGCATCTGTGAAAGAAGATTCTTTATTTTGGGCACATATGCAGTTGGTTGCATCTCATGAAACTTTTACAGCCATTCGATATGGCCATCAAATAGTTATTATCAATCAAGTATATGCTCTAACTTGTTTTCTCATCTCCATTTTGCATATGCCAAAAAATCAGATTTCTCTCATTTTTTCCCAATATACTTTTCCAAATAATTATGAATGAGTGTATATCATGTGTGGTTGGATCAGCTAAATGTACTTTCTTGTTTCACTTACAAGAACCAAATTCTAGATGAACTACATGTGTGCAGAGAGAGTCATTTTATGCCTATTTTAGAATTTTTTTCTCTATAATGGCTATGTTTTTACTTCTGGGGACACAACTTGAATTTTGTACCAGATAACAATACATCATTAGTATGATTTAAAAAAATAATATAGGAGACGCATATGGAGTAGTTTTTAATATAGCATGATGTGAGCTCTGAACATTATTGTGCTAATATAGCATGATGTGAGCTCTGAACATTATTGTTTGCTATTGTGTTGGCACACTATTTCATAGTTTCTCATTTTAAAACTAGGCTCATGTCTAGCTAGGGGATGTTGGAGAATTTATCGTTAATCAAGTTAGGTATTGAATTAATTTTATATTGTTAGAAAACAAAACAAACAAAAACAAAAGCGTTCTTCCCTTCTTTGGCAGGAACTTCGCTGCTTTGCAGCACTTGTTACTTTTTCTATAAGGACACTTTTCAAGATAATATCAGTTAGAGATAGATGAGAATATTAAATATTTTTCTCATTGTTTAATGCAATTTAATTCCAGCTCTTGGTGATAGATTACTCATCATCTTTCATTGTATTCCCTTAAGCCATTCATTTCTACTTATATAGTTTAGTAGTGTTAGTAGTAGAGTAGTGTTAAAATGTATTAAGAGTGTTAGAGAGAGTATGAAAGACTAAGAATTATTGAACTTAGCTATTTGAAATTAATATAAGTAGAAGCATTTCAATAGTTTTTCATGGTTCCATTTTCACTATTAGATAAAAGTTCAATTATATTTGTAACGGAATTTTGGTTAGAATAAATTATATTATGTAATATTTAGCTAAATATTATAGCCACCCAAGATCTAGGAATTTCATGAAAGTACAAGAGAGATCACATATGAGACAATAATGTTATTTTATCATCGATTAAATTGAATTGAATTAGATTACAAACAAAATCTCTTGGTTATATAGGCCAATATAAGCATAAAAATTACAATCGATTAAATTGAATAGAATTAGATTACAAGCAGAATCTCTTGGTTATATAGGCCAATATGAGCATAAAATTAGATAAAATTATGACATGTATCCTAATCTTATGATAGTTATTCTATGTGTAACCTAAGTAAACTTAAGTAACAAGTAGAAATAGGACATAGGTGATGAGATTCATAACTAAAACACACTTTCACACCAATGCCTCCCTCTAAGTGTAAATTAGAGAGAATATACACATATATAAAGATACAATGATGGATCTCGGCTACTAGGGCTTGCTAGGTACACATGTATAAATACAATGTAGTCTCCCACATGCAAAGAAAAGAGGAAAACCCAGTGGGATGGAACTCTCCCCAAAAAGGGTAAAAAATACAAATTTGTCTCAAAGAACAATCTAATAGACAAAAAAGTATGTGAGAAAAAAGTTTCACTTGTAAGAGAGAAGAAGAAGAGAGACCATGCAACTTGCATTGTTGTAGAGTCTCTTGGAATGATGGTAGATGCTTGACACTAAATAATAAAGATGTCCCAATGTCATCAAACAACATTCCTTCCTATAGGAAGAAACAAAACTAAGATAATATGTAGATTGTCTTTTCATTCTTGAATGGAAGATTATGGAAGAAGAATGATTTCTGATGTCTTAGAATTCTACTCAAGTGTCTCTATGTTGATGTCAAAAGTTGTCACAATAAAACCAAGTGTTGCAAGCCACGCTAATGAATATGAATATCCAAATTATAGTAGAGATTATTTTAGAACACAATCCAAAGAAAATATTTCCTCTTTTATTTAAAGATAAAGAGTTCTCCTTTAAATTTTCTCAAAAGTATCCACAATCATGTCAAACTTTGAGGAACAATCATCTAGATAATTAACAAGAGGGTCAGGTGTTCCCTCATAACAGTTCTATAGAAGGCTCATCTCCATCAAAGAGAATTGGAATGCAATCAAATGTCTCCTAAATCTAAAATTTGGGACTCTACAAACAACCCTATAATTTATGTTAAGTGATCAACCCAAGTAGTCATATCTAAAAGATAATGAATGCCCTTCTACATCAAGAATCCCAAATAGCCAAAATTATGGCAACACAAGAATCATCACATTAAATATGAAGGAGATAGAATATCACTTCATTTCTGTAGAATTGGAGTAGATGAAAGAATTCAAAGACTTAAATGACTATAAACAATCTCCTCACAAGTGTTCACATTATATTTCCTACTATGTGCATCAACTGAAGGAACAATAGAAGTGAAATAGACTCAAGTTTGGTGATCAACCTTCCCAACTTCTACTATACAAATCTTGAATGGTGATAGAATTTGGTGTGAACTTGCCACTCTCTCCTTCTCCGCCATGTGTGATATGATGGATAGAAATGATATTGGTTGATAATAAAGGCACACAAATATTGGTGAAATTCAAATAATTTATAAGATATGATATGTAACACTTAGCATTCATCACACAAATGATAGTAGTGACAATTTTCTATCCACGCCTTTATCAAACTTGGTTCTAACATGTGAATTAATCTTATAACCAAATAAACATAAGCCACATAACACAAACATTAGGTAGGTTGACATGGTTATATGAAACAATAAGTGATCCTTAAACTTACACCCAAAGTTTTATAAGTCTTGGTGTAAAATTTTTAAACATATAATAATCACATTGATCCCATATGAGTTAGTCTTATGTGAACATGTGTAAACATAAATGGTACTAAATTATAAGAAATCAAATTCCATTCACTTTATTTAGTTATTATCTAGATACCAATTACTCAAAAACATATAATTTATTGGATATAAATTAAACCAATGATTGAAATATTGAACATTGTTTTGTTTTAAGTATGTAGCATTTTGTATAGTACTAATCAAAGATACTTGAGGATAAGACACTATATTAAATTTAGTAATATCCACCATTCATTACCTATTACTAAGAAATATAGACTTTAAGTAACTCTATATTCTATTCTCAACATAGATCTAAGTACATATATAGAACTTATGCAGATTATTCAAACTTATTAAAAGTATCTTACCCATCATATATCATAATGGTTGAATTTGGAAATACTAAATATAACTTATTAGGTTTCCATAATGCATGTATGGCCATGTCAAGGGAAATTTTATCATTTTATTATTTCTTAGAAGTATCTAAACCATCCTAGACTGTAGAGCCTACCTATTCTATACATATTCTTGAGGTGAGACATAAGTTGTGGTGTTCAATAGTATAGCTTTGATTACATTGTTTCAAATAACTTTAGAGGAAATCTCATACAATCACATAAAAGAAAACCCATAATGTTATTGACTCTAAAATTTAATCCAATATTGGAGTAGGTTTAGGGAGATTAAATACCACAAAATTTAAAGTAAACAAGCTTTATAGTGTTGAGTTGTCTCTAAATGGATCAAACCTACATAGTGGGGACATACTAATTGGAAGATGTGATCACTTCCATTTGGTATAATTTTTATATCCTCATAGTGAAGCATACTAAATAGGGAGATACAATCAAGATTAGGAACAAACTCAACCCTTGGATCTGGGTAAGTGCACAAAGATGGGGGACGAAAAAGGGGTCTTAAGATGCCACTTTGATTTCTAAGATTGGCAAAGTTTGAAATTCGACAAGAAAATGAAGATAGTTACACTCAAAATATGAGGATGCAACAAGAACAAGAGTTGTAGTGCTCTGAGTCTATGTTCTAAACTACTAAATTTTATTCAAAATGGTGGAGATTAAGCATTTCAAAAAGGGGGAGCACACAAAGTGGTCATATTTTTCAGAAAAACATAACATAGCACCTGGTGTGCTCGCCTTAAAATGTTAACTTTTTTTTGGAATTTTAAAAATTGCTCGAGTGAGAAATTAGCTAACACCAGTTAGTTTCTTCCAGGCTTTTTGACTAATTTTCAAATGAATATATGATTTTTTATTAATTTTTGAAGTGACACATCCTAAAAAATAGAAATTTGAGCATGCTCCCCCAAAAGATTTGTAAAAGCTAATAAAAAATCAATTTACTTTTGTTTTAATTGTGTAGAATGGAGTTTAGCTTCTAACAAAGTTTTTTTTTCAAAATTCGATAAATGGGTAAAAATCTACGGTTGAAATACGACATATTGGTTTTTGACAAAAAACAGACACACTACCAAAATAAATTATGGATGAAGGCCTTAACTTATCAAAAATTGAAACTAATTATATGGCTGGACATCTAAGAGAGAGATCGACGATTGTATGGTGTTTTTTTAATTTCATTGAAACACGTGAAAACCTGACAAAGAGCATGAACAAAAAAGAGAAAATTTTCAATATTTTCTAGAAAACAAAACTCAAGCCTGAGAAGGGCATCCAATCCTTTGGGTTGGATGCCCAAGGAAAATCCAATCCTTTGGCTTAGTGTTTTCCAAGGCAACAAGTTTAGTGCATGCCAAATTTGGTAGGGGTTAAGGAAGAGAAAGGGGGAATTCATGGAAGAGACTAGAGAGATAATGTTGATATGAGCATGTTGATAACTGAAATTTGACTATCTTAAATTTATATGAATACTCTAAAAACTAGAATCTACATTATAATCCTAGAGATCTAGAACCACTCTCAAACATCCTGACAATATATACATAAAATATAACTTAAATGTTATATTTTATGTATACATTTCAAGAGAGAGAACACATTGTGCTTTCTAATATGAAAATTTTCTATGAAATACATTTGTCATGTGCCTTATTTGACATGTTGGCACACACCAAATAAGGCACGCCAAATGCTTTTTTGAATTTTTTTCAATTTGGCATGCACCAAATTGAAAAAAATTCAAAAAAGCATTTGGCATGCCTTATTTGGTGTGTGCAGCATGTCAAATAAGGCACATGACAAATGTATTTCATAGAAATTTTTCATATTGGAAAGCACAATGTGTTCTCTCTCTTGAAATGTATACATAAAATATAACATTTAAGTTATATTTTATGTATATATTGTCAGGATGTTTGAGAGTGGTTCTAGATCTCTAGGATTATAATGTAGATTCTAGTTTTTAGAGTATTCATATAAATTTAAGATAGTCAAATTTCAGTTATCAACATGCTCATATCAACATTATCTCTCTAGTCTCTTCCATGAATTCCCCCTTTCTCTTCCTTAACCCCTACCTCTATCTCTCTTAGGTCTCTCCCTCTCTAGTTCCTTCCCTCTCTCAAGTATCTCTCCCTCTCTTTCTCATCTCCCTTGCCCACTCTCTCTCTTTGGTATATCCCTCTCTTTCCCTCTTTCACTTGGGCTCTCTCTTTCTCTCCCTCTCTCAAGTATATCTATCTCTCACCCTCTCCCCCTCTCTTAGTTGTCTCTCTCCTATTCTCTCCCTCTCCTTCCACCTCCATTTCTCTTCCTCTCTCAAGTCTCTCCTTCTTTCCCTCTATCTCTCTTTCTTTTACTCCCTCTTGCTTCCTTTCACTTTCCCTCAAGTCTTTCTCCCTCTCAACATTTATCTCGCCATCTCTCTCTCCTCCCCTCTCAAGTGTATCTCTCTCCCATTCTTTCTCTCTCTTTCCCTCTAACTCTTTCTCCCTCTCTTCATCGCGTTCCCTCTCTCCCTCTCCCTCTCTATCTCTCTTTCCCCCTCTCTTTCTATCCCATTCTTTCTCTCTTAAATCTCTCTCCCTCTCAGCCTCTATCTTTTTATCTCACTTGTTGGCATTAGATTGTCATTGATGTCAATAATTAAGAATATGCAGTGGAGAGATTAGACAAGATGAAATGGATGTTGAGATTGACAGGTTGGCAAAAGTGTTGTTGCAACATTATATAACATGACACATCATATAAAACACCCTGTTATATGCATAAGGAGATATAGGAGGAATGCATGAAGTGTGTCATTGGGACATGAAAATGGACAAGCAGGACACAGGCAATTGAGTTGAAAATGTAATATGAAATTTGGTTTGACTCAAAAAAATTTAACTATACTTGTCAATAACACGCAAGTTATCGCATGCAGTTACATGGAGTATCAATCGTAGTTGTCAATAACACGTAGGTTGTCGCTATCTATAAAGCTACAAAAATGTGATAGGAATGTAAATAACACAATGGGTTATTCACCCTGTCATCCCGCAACAAGAAACACTTAAGGAAAAACAGTATGACTAGTCGCTAAAGTGTGACAGAGATGTCAATAACACACAAGTTATGTTGTTCGGCCTATCCTGTGCCATGTTATATAGGGTAAGATAACCTTACAGGATAACATGAAGGTAGAAGTGTGAGGTTGTCTCGCACGAGACAAGGATGATGTCGGTGGCCCCGTGGGATAAGAGAATAAAAGGAAGTGAAGGGCCTGCTTATCCCCTGTGATCAAGCTAGGATGTGAAGAAGCCCACGGGATAAGGTAAAGCGAAGACAAAAGAGAGAAATACCCTATCCCACATGGGTAAGAGGTCTGAGAAGAAATAACATGGGATAAGGAAAATGGTAGAAGGTGCATTGTCCTACCATCCCGCATGAAGGAAGAGTTGTTTCCCGACGTGTATAACACGTGTGTTATATGACCTGCAGAACTCATTTGCATAGCTTGCGAATCAAATGTGGATTTTCTTCCACATGTGGATCCTTTGTGAAATGAGTTTTTTGTTAATGGGTTCAACCATTCACCAAGTGGCTGAGTGATAGATAAATGTTAGGTGGACAATAAAATCTTTTTGATTGGTTGATGAAGCAAGAGAATACGTATGAAATAAGATTTTCCATTTTGAGAAGCACACAGAAATAGAAGTCAATGTTAGGAAGAGTTGCAGAAAAAATATATTCTCAAAATGAGAATGTGTATAAGATAAAATATGATATCTAAGATTGCTGAGAATAGAAGGAATGTGCAATGTAATATAGGTAATTACAGACAGAGATGAAGTGACATACATTTCAGAAGGTGGAGTAGCTCTAGAATGATCTGAAGATCTTCAAGTGGGATACAAAATCCAAGATTACTAAAAATAGTAATCCATGCTCAGAGATACAATCTTGTTTGAGAAGGATTCCAAGGGGATTATTTATTATTGACGGCTAGTTATCTAGATAGAATGTTCAGAGGATCAAATCAACTGGCAGATTGGATTTCTCAGAGGTCGAGAAGATTAATTTTTAATTCATTTTATTGGAGGAAATGTTTTTGGCTATATGTAGATTACCATTAAGTGAAGTCAAGGTGTAGTGGAAGATTGTGTGTACTAGAGAGTTGGAAGTGAGCATATAGAGAAGCTCTTCAAAAATAGAGAAGGTAAGAATAGAGAGTGGAAAAAGAAGGTAGCAAAAAAGCATATTCTACAGGTGTCAATAACACGATGCCCGAGCAGTCAATAACATTGTAGAAAATATTGCTAGTAGAATACTCAGAAGGTAAAGAGAAGATAAGTGGTAGCAAAAGGTGTATGCAGAGAGAAAAAATAGAGGATTAAGAAGGTAGAGAAGACAAGGTAAAAAGATATAGCAAAGAGGTGAAGAATTTAGAACTAGAAAAGGGAAAAGGAATACAAGAGAAGAGAATTCAGAGAAGCAGCATAACACAGCAGCAGAACATGCATAACATTTTGTGAGCAAGCAGTGGGAGATTAGTACTGGTGTTCCAAAACTCATTTGTAACAAGATCTCTATAGTATCAAATTGTTTATTGAATCATTGTAATTCTTTGAGTGGGTTCTCGGAGAAGGGGTAGGTTCTCCTTTTAGTAGGTGCTCATAAAATCAGGGGTTGGTTCTCCTTTGGATTGGTGCTCATAAAGTCAAGGGTTGGTACCCTAAAACATATTGTAATCAGTTTTCCATTGTGACATTGGATTGGAGCAGTAGTCTCCAACAGTATTTATCATCGAGGTTTTTCCCCACCATGGGTTTTCCTCATATATCCTTGTGTTATGTGTCTTCCACTTGTTTGAAATAGTTTTAATCTATTATCTTGTTTGTGTTGGCACAATCAGTTTTAAAGTTTTAATTTTTTTATTATCACTGATTCACCCCCCTCTCAGTGATCATTTGTGTTCTTCATCACTCTCCTCCTCTTTCAAGTGTATCTCTCTCCCATTTTATCCCTTTCTCTCACCCACTCCCTCTCTCCCTCCACCTCACTTTCTCTTTTTCTCTTAAGTCTCTCTCACTCTCTCAGGTGTCTCTACTCCATTTTGTCAATTCTCTCTCTTTCCCTCTAACTCTCTTTCTCTCTTAAGTCTCTCTCTTTCTATCTAACTCTTTTTACCTCTCTCCCTCCCAGTCCCTCTCTCTCTCTCTCTCTCTCTCTCTCTCTCTCTCTCTCTCTCTCTCTCTCTCTCTCTCTCTCTCTCTCTCTCTCTCTCTCTCTCTTTCTCTCTCCCTTCCGCTCCATTTCCCTTTCTCTCTCAAGTCTCTCTCCATTCTTCCTTGTTACACCCTAGCGATGCTTTCCCTCACAAAGTCGCATGATCGTTCCAAGCCACACATACCTCCCTCCCTTCCCTCCTACCTCTCTCTCTCACTCTCCCCCTCTCTCTCTCCTTATCTCTCTCTATCAACCTAAGTGAGAGAGAACATGAGTGAGAGGAAGGAAGGGATGGAAAATGGGTAAGAGACTAGAGAGAGATCCCAAGTGAGAAAGAGGGATGGAGGAAGGGAAGGGTTGAGAGAGAGAGCTTTATGGAAAGAGAGGAAGAGACTAGAGATAGAGATAGAGAGATCCCATGTGAGAGAGAGGGGGGCAGGAAGGGAGGGTTTAAGAGAGAGAGAGATAGCCAAAGTGAGAGAGGGAGAAAGCAAGGAGTGGAGGGAGGGAGGGAGGAAGGTATTACTATCTCTCTCTCAAGTCTCTCCCTCTTTTTTTCTCAACCCCTACCTACCCCTCTCTCTCCCCATCTCTAACTTAGATTCTCTCTCTAGGATTTCTTCCTACTCTCTCTCTCTCTCTCTCTCTCTCTCTCTCTCTCTCTAGCTCTCTCTAGTCTCTCCCTCCCTTTTCATCAACCCCCCTTCCTTTCTCTCTCTCGGGTCTCTTCCTCTCTTTTCATCAAGCCCTACCTCCCTCCCTCCATCTCTCACTTGATCTTTCTATTTTCCTCAATCCCTCTCTCCCTCTCTTTCCATCAACCCCTTCCTTCCTCCTTCCATCTCTACCATTTGATCTCTCTCTCTCTCTCTCTCTCTCTCTCTCTCTCTCTTAGGTCTCTCCCTCGGCCCCTACCTTCCTCCCTCCCTCTACCTTACTTGGGATCTCTCTTTGGTCTCTCCTTATCTTTTCATCAACCCTGCTTCCTATATCTCCCTCTCTCTGTTTCTCTCACTTAGGCTCTCTCTTTGCCTCAACCCCCTCCCTCTGTCATGTAATATCACTTTCTTTTATCTCTCCCTCTCTTTCCATCAATCCCTTCCTCCCTCTCTTTCCATCAACCCCTCCCTTCCTTCATCCATCTCTCTCTCACTCACTCTCTTAGGATCTATTTATCCTTAGTATTTTCCTTTCTTTCCATCAATCACTCCCTTCCTCCCTCCATCTCTCTCACTTGCTCTCTAGTCTCTCTCGCTCTCCCTATTATTTTCTTTTCTTTTCATCAACCACAGAGGGAGAAAGAGGTGAAGAGAGGGAGGGAGGGATGGAGGGGGGGAGGGAGAGAGAGAGGGAGAAAGAGAGAGAGGATGGAAGGTGGGGGTTGAGGGAGAGACTAGAGGGAGATAAATTTCAGGTGCAATCTGAGAGGGAGGGAGGGAAAGAGAGGGAGAAACTTGAGAGAGAGAAATTCCAAGTGCAATTTGAGCGGGTGGAAATGATCATAAATGACGCCTTGATACTTTATCCATCTTCAGTGCGTTTGTTATGAATGGCTCGTGACTCGATGAAACTTGGAAGGCTCTCAATTCCAACAAGCACTCACCTTGAGCTTCCCATACTGGCAATTCACCATGACCCTACATTGTGGGGAAATTATGCCAAAGATTTCAACCCAGGGCGGTTTAGTGAAGGAATTGCAAAGGCTGCAAAGCATCCAATGGCATCCATGCACTTTGGTGCAGGTCCAACTATTTGTGTGGGCCAAAATTTTTCCTTGTTGGAAGCAAAATTAGTTTTGGCCATGATTCTACAAAAAATTTCTTTTGTGATTTCCCCTTCTTATACTCCTATGTTTTCACCTACTCTGATTCCTCAATACGAAGCTCAGGTTATCTTGCACATGCACATTTCTGAGATTAGTACTGCCTAGAAATTCCTCTATGTATTGAACTATTAACTAGCATTATATATTTACTGTGGAATCTATCATCAAATATTGTTTGCAGGTGATTGTGTGCATCCTTAGGAATTAGTTTTGTCTCAGCTCGTACTTTTTGGGTTTCAACTTGGTTGGAAGTAAAGTCAAGGCAAGCTAGGTTGAGCGTTAAGCTGGCTTGTGGGGATAACCCTACGTTCACCAAAAAAAATCAATCTACTATCAAATATTGTGAATTTTGAATATGTAGGAAATTTAAGATTTATATTTTGCTATGCTACGCTAAGTTTTCAAGATGGGACGACAAGGGATGAGTTTTTAGGACGACAAATTTTTTTGCCAATTTTGGGGACGGTGGGGGCGGCAAAGGGGACGGCTATATAAAATATTGGAAAAATTTAAACTATATAGCGAAATTTTAAATGTCCATATAAAAAATAGATAAAGCATGTATATTATACATTATATTCACATGAAAATATGGATAGAGTAGGTATATGTACATTATAGAACCTTAACATACCACGTTTGTGTTCAAAATTCATTGTCAATACTCAATATGCATTCATAATTCAGAATTCATTGTCAATACTCAATATGCATTCGTAATTGAAAATACATTGTCAATATGCCAACACTTGTTTGCATGTACTTCATTGTTTCTTTCATGTTGGAGGATATTTTGATAGTCTTCCATTTCTATTATGACCTACAACCGCTTCTTTATGCACTACAAAGTTTTGGATGTTTGTGAAATTCTATACCAAGTTGTTATTCATATTTCTGAGGTGCTTTTGGCTATGATTCAAACCTGTTTACTTTTCATAATTGTGAAAAGTACAATATTACAGACCTGCAACCACTTTTTTACGCACTACCGAGTTCTAAGTGTTTGTGAAATTTATTACCAGGTTGCTGCTCATTATTTCTAAGTGCTTTTGGAAGTGATTCAGACATGTTTACCCATCATAGTAGTGAAAATCCAGTTTTACAAACCTATAATAAAATAAAATAAATGAGTTTTTTTAGCATTTGAGTCTTTTTATTTTTATTAAATGTGTTGGTAAAAGGAGGACGATTGACCATTTTTGAGACAATTAGGGGATGGGGGGACCTCCCCTTTGAAAATCACTATCATCCCCAAGTTTTCGGGACGTTTCCCACAATTTTTGAAAATTTGGGGACGGTGGGGGGATGGTGGGGGAATGGGTGGGGGACATCCCCTAGCCATCCCCAAGTACCCAAAACATCCTTGGTATGAGAGCAAGGGATTTTAGCCCAGGGACGCATCCCTAGGTTACATAGATATTTTGTTTAAAAAGTATTATTAAGTTTTAGTTAGTTTTGTGTTAGATTCTTACAAGGTGGTTTGGAAAAGTTGTATAATGTAATATTTTGCAAGCATTTATATAATACATTTTAAATGATCTCAAATGAATATTAATAAATTAATTAATTTTGAATTTTTCTTTTAAAAAAGGGGTAAAAATTTATTTAAATGCAAAGAGAATTACATAATAAGAAGGGTCAATAGCACAACAAAGAATAATTACACATTCTTGTCTTCAACAACTAATTTTTCCAACATGCAAGAAAAATTTAGAGGCAAATGTCCCATATCCTCAATATTCCAACTCTACATCCAATTAGATGCCCATTTGCCCAGATACTTCACTACTCTTTTCCACTCCTGAGGAATATGAGAAAATGCAACACTCTAAAGACTTTCTCAATCTTAAATTTTGTTGAATAACCATGGTTAAGTGCCAATTAACAGCATCGAATCATTGCTCATTCAACAAATTCACCACCACCTATGAGTCAAGACACAAATAATCCTTTGCCAACCAAGAGCACAACCTCTCTCCATAGCATACAAGAAGGCGAGAGCCTCCATGCAGATATTTGTATGAAACCCTTTATAAATGGATAATAAAAATTGAACAACACCAGAACTATCATGACCAATGCCACTAATGCTAGCACGACCAAGATTCCCCCTAGAAGAGACATCAGTATTTATCTTCAAAACTCTTTGAAGAGGTGGAAGCCAACGACCCACACGATCAATCTTTTGTCTATAATATTTGCATCTGACCCTCTTAGCTTGCTTACAACCTACACCAATAGAAGTACAAACCTTTTGAATAGAATAGTTGAACCTTCGAAAAATATCTACATGATTAAGATGCACTACACCCAAAAGATCACACTTGGCCAATACAGTTGTTGAACAACCATTTGTGCATTCTGAAATATTCATTGATTTTGTCTAACCAAATATGCCAAAGAGTGAAAGTAGGCCCAAGAACCCAAGCTAGGTAAAGAAAAGAGCTCTTAACTAGAGGCTGACCCAAATGGTCCCGAAACTTTGCCAACAAGGAGGCATTTAATTTTTACAATATTTGTTCTTGTATTTTTCAATCTAAAAATAGAGCCATGGAGAAAATAGATGCAGAGTAAATATTGAAATATAATTGTTACATTATGCAAATTGACTAGATTGTGAAGATAAATCATCCTAGCATGCTTGACAATGAGAGAATTTGGTAATGTTGTCAAATCTTGTTCAAGGATAAGGCTTGAATGGAGGAGTGAAATTAACTATTGAATTATTTTTCATTTGTTATTATTCCCTTGTTATATGTGTGAATGGTGAAAATGGATAACAATAATAACAAAATTGAAAGGCTAAATGAATTCAACCACCAAACCCTAGCCTAACAACAACAAAGATCCACCATAACATATGAAGATTACCTAAGACAATGCAAATCAAATGAAATCACAAAGATTATACCATCACATGTCCAATAGGGTTTTGATCTCCATTCTTCTTGTCTCCATTGATCTTGCTTGATATATTTGCTCTCAGATTTTATGTGCACAAGAGCTCAACAAAGAACGGAATGTGGTTGCAAGTAGGATCGTAGTGTAGCCAAGTCCTCAAGATTGTCGATTAGGGTTTGATAATGAAGAAAGCATCTCCTTAAATAGAAGACACTATATGAAATGGAGGGATAAGATTGAGAGGTGTAAAAAGGAGGTCGGCTAGGATTAGAGGGTAGGTAGAAGAAATAATAAAATAATGAAAGAGGTAGGTAGTGTAGGAATTAAGAGATGAATGACATGTGTCATGGGTAGAAAAGGTTAATGAATTAATTAAATAAATAAAGATTTATTTAATTAATAGAAGAAGTGGGATCAATTAAATAAATAAATATTTATTTAATTTAGGAAAAGGATAATTTAAATAAATAAATGTATTTATTTAAATGAGAAATAAGGCTAGAAGAGGATAAATGAATTAATTAAATAAATAAAGATTTATTTAATTAATAGAAGAATTAAGCTTAGATAATTAAATAAATAAAATATTTATTTAATTAGACATGACAATTTTGAGTGTCTACATTTTGCCCCTCTTTGAGACAATGCAGCTTGTCGCATTGTTTCAAAGAAGATAAGATGAACTAATACAGAGTTGCCCCAAGATGGGAATGATATGCCCCCTCGAGAGATTGGATGAAAATGTCTTGAAAGATTGCAGACAATCTCTCGATAAGAAAGACGGGATAGAATGGACTGATCGGATAAAGTGACAAAGTCACGAGATAAAGAAGACTGACTCGGGAAACAAGGGCTAAGGCGAGGGTAGGCTATAAGATAGACCACAGGTAAAAGACATCCTCATTGTCATCTACACCTTCACGAGATCAAAGTGCAGAGTGAGAAAAGAGCAGCAGCAGTCAGCAGCGATGGCTTTCATGCATAGATTTGACCGTGTTCGCCGATTTCAGAGGCCAGCAGAGGCAGGAGAGCCGGTAAGTACCACCAAACCTCCTTGTACTTTGACGCATTTAATTTTGTTATTAATGCATGTCGAATAGAGCAATAAATGCGCTTAGACTAGGGTCCAAAAAATGTCAAAAAATGGTTAAACACGTCTATGTCGGTGCCAGGTGCGTCTGTGTCCGCCAGGCGCGTTTGTGTAGGTGCCAGGCGCATTTGTGTCTGGAACCGTGTCTGTGTAGAATGCAGGCGTGTCTGCATCAAGAAGGGGCGTCTGTGTCACCCAGACGCATTTATGCAGGCCATAGGCGCGTTTGTGTTATACAGGCACGTCTGTGTTGTACAAGCGCGCTTGTGCAGTCTGTAGGTGTGTTTATGTCCAAAAATGCCATTTTTTGTCTTCTAGGTCAAATCGGCAGTTCTGTGATGAACATAAGCTGCTGAGAGGATACACTCAAGCAGGTCCTCTAAGGAAGACTAGGATAGATCAAGGCACTTTGTGATGAACAGGGAGTACCAAGATAGAGTACTTTGTGATGAACAGGGAGTACCCAAAGGATGAGCAGCACTTTGTGATGAACAGGGAGTGCAAATGTGAGCAACACTTTGTGATGAATAGTGAGTGTCACACACGTAGTACTTTGTGATGAACAGGGAGTACCACTAAGATAAATAGCAACACTTTGTGATGAACAGGGAGTGTCACTAGGATAGATAGCCATATGCATTTAGATGAGTAGCATTTTGTGATAAACAGTGAATGCCACTATGACTGACATGATTGATTTGCTTGACTGCAGGAGTATTTGCCTATGCTGGAGTCACGGGAGAGATTCTCGTCGACGCAGAGATTGCGACCGGAGTTGACACTTGGGGACAGAGCCGCCATCAAGGAGATGGGGTTGAGACATATACTGTATGTGCCTGAGTTTCGGGCAAACATGGGTTTGCTGACTGCGCTGGCGGAGAGGTGGCACTCAGAGACGTGCACATTCCATTTGTCGATGGGTGAGATGACAGTCACCTTGGAGGATGTATACAGGATTCTGCAGATACCGATCGACGGAGATTTGATCCCATACGATCGAGACGGTGACAAGGAGGCCTTGAGACGAGTATTTCAGGACCCTAGATTAGACATGAGGGTAGGACACGTGGCATGGGACACCATGACAGCTACAGGGTTAGCATTGCCAGCAGTGATAGGAGGAGCTATCAGTGGGTTTCTGTGTCCGGACAGGGCGACACGGAGGTTGGCTGTGGGCTGGGGGGAGCACTGGAGACACTGGTGATGCAACACACCAGATACGCCTGGGGACCATGTGTGCTGGCCCATTTGTATTACAAGCTTCACCAGTTTTTTTATCACGGGTCAGTGGGATTGGGTTGCGGGGTGACACTGCTGCAGGTGTGGGCTTACAAGCATCTGCCAGTGATGAGGCCGATACACTTCAGAGGCAGGGGGCATGGACGCAGTTTTGTACACTTATATGATATGATCACATCATAGCCGCGGATTGGCAGGTTGGAGCATTGGCGGCGGGTGATCGACGACATTGATGTGGTCATATGGAGACCATATCTAGGCTATGAGGATTGGGAGGATGATGCAGTGGAGCTACCCTACACCTTTCGGAGCAGGTACCTGATTGGGCGGACGCCCTATGTGCTAGAGAGACAGCTAGTGGACAGGGTGTGCAGGCAGTATGGCAGGATCCAGAGGATGCCACGGGGCTCGGGCATGTATGCCCGCACAGTCAAAGATCAGGCACAGTTTGGGCCATTGTTGTCGTATGATCGGGCACTCACACAGCTGGTAGAGATGGTGCCCCTACCCTAGGATATGTGGCCTGAGATCGAGGACGCTGGGATGGATGCTGAGTATACAGCATATTGGGCAGAGCATCCATTTCCACGATTGACAGATCCAGGAGAGCTATTGGATGGAGATGGAGGTGGGACGATGATGATGATGGTGGAGGTGATGGGTGCAGAGGCTGACGGAGGCGGAGGGGAGTAGTTGGGGAGAGGAGGGTTGCACCCCGGAGGGAGGGTGGGGAGGAGAGACAGGCTTAGGTGGTGAGAGGTCGCAGTGGATTGCCCTTACAGGTGCCAGCAGCATAGGTACAAAGACAGGGACATGTACAGGGGCAGGGACGGAGACAGGTACAGGCACAGAGGCATGTACAGAGATAGGTACCCGTACAGGCACCAGTACAAGTACAAGTATAGGGGCAGGTACCCGCAGAGGGAGAGCCACAGGCAGCGGCAGAGGGGGGGACCCAGAGGAGGATGAGCTGATTGAGCTCAAGGAGATCTACCAGGGACAGGCAGATGAGATTCAGGAGCTGGAGAGGGAGAGGGATTGGCTCAGGACGAGGCTCAGGGATACTGAGCGGGAGAGAGATCAGGCAATTTAGCGCTACATAGAGGCTGAGACAGCGCTGAGGGTAGGGAGACAGGCGGCGAAGGACACAGGGGCAGGATATGCATATGTCCTGCGGGCAGGAGAGGAGATAGGCTACTGGAGGGACCTCTACTATGGGGCAGTGCCAACAGATCAGCGAGCGAGGAGCTTCCATAGACCGTCGCGTACAGCGACAGCTACGAGAGGGAGCCGGAGGAGGCAGGCATCTAGTGGTGGGGTCATGGGTCCTCCACCACCACCAGATAGAGGAGACAAGCGGGATGATCCTGGGGCAGGTCCCTCAGGGGCTCAGATTCCACCGAGGCCAAGCAGCTCCAATGGAGGGAGTTCATCATAGCCATAGAGGGCTCCCTTTGTATTAGTATTGTACCATTTTTTTTGTATGATGATGTAGACACCTGCGGGTGCTTTTGTAGCCATATGATTTTGACATCATTGTATCATGACACTTTATATATATATATGAGATGATTCATCTTTGTGGAAGCTATATGCATGCATACCTATGTGATGAGATGTTCTTATGATGTATGTTTTATGTGATGCTTATAATATGGATGCAAATATGTACATGATGTAATGTGATATTTTTGTTCTTTTATGTTTTATATGTGTATGCATGATGCAAATGTGAATGTATGTAATGCAAATGAATATGATAATGCAAATGTAAATTGTGCTAACAAGTGTTGTGTGCAGGATGTGATGCGATTATGATATCTATATATGTATGTATGTATGAAATGCTTATATGTGGTAATGCAGGTGCAACTACATGAAATGCAATGTTTTTGGTGTGTCATTATACTCAGTCATGTGATAGCCGGCTACGCGGACTCAAGAAGGATGATGGAAGTCAATCAAGAAAGGGGGATGAAAGACAGAAGATATGAATGTGAAAGAGCTTCTTGTGCGTTATCATCATTGAGCTTATTATGGCAAGTAGGTTATGACAATCGAGGCATATGTTTGACCTAGAAAGTCATTGTACCTGTTTGCATGGAGATAAGACAGTCACAAACAAGGAATGCCCCAGTTCATACTAGACTCACAGTATCCTCATATCCTTGGACAAGTCATAGCATTACTAAAAGACAATCCACAGACAGCAAATACAAATAGGTGACGATACCCCATCCTCGCCTTTCTAGTCAAAGACATCCTGGGGATAGAATCTCTAATCAGAGGCATCCTGGAAAAGCTAAAAGACATGTCACCAAAAGATAAAATCAAAAGAAAACCAAGACTCGACATCAACATCCACTGTAGTCCTCAAGTTTAGTGTCTCTTGTCACTTGTATAAGTCTTATTTGATTGTGGTCACAATGTTTACTTTCACAAAAAGGATAGATAGCACTGAACCATGTGTTGTCTGAGTCTGTTGAAAGATTTGATTTGTTGAAGCCCATTGTTGCTGCTGTGTCATCTGAAACTGACTGAATCCATCAAGCTGATACTTTATTGCGGAGAAGATGAAACTTTATTGTGGATTGGCGATGCAAATGTTGCTTTATTGCGGATTGTGCACGAATAGACTGAAGGAAGCTGGAAGAAACTGTACTCCTCGAAACATGTGATGTTCTTAGTTCCACACCCATCACTAGATGTAGGATTTGCCTTAGCCACAGATAGGATCAGATTTATTATGGATGGAAAATGAGGTTTATTATGAATGGCTAACCAATCTTGGGTAGAACAATAACAAGCCATGATGGGAATGGGTAAGTTTATTATGGATGAATTGGTCGTGAGTGTGTGCGAAGTGAAAGGATGAAAGTGGATCCTGAAGGAGGGAGGAGCAATATCTCTACGCATGGCACTGGTGACCCAGTTTTCACCATGGTACTTGCCCAGGGTGCCACTGAAGTGGTTTTCACCATTGGACAAAATTATTTCTCTTTACTTTTTTTGATTTTTTCAATGTTTTTTTTGTATTTTTGAATTTATTTTTATTATTTTGTATTTTGAATTTTTTTTATTTTTTTTGTAATTTTTTGAATTATGATACCCTGAAGAGCTATGTGTAGAACCTACGAAGGTGCATGTTGTTGATAGGATCCTCCAAAGGTTCACCTTCTATAGTTGAAAGCTGATATGCCCCAGATCCATATACTGCTATAATGATGTAGGGACCAAGCCAGTTTGGTTCGAACTTGCCCTTCTTCTCTCTGTCTTGCTGATTCTTAGGGTTTTCTCTGAGAACCAAGTCACCTACCTCAAATGTGCGAGGCTTGACCTTATGATTGTAGCTGCGACTCATTCATTGTTGGTAAGCCTTGAGATGATTAAAAGCAGTTTGTCTCCGTTCATCTAGTAGTTCCAGTTCTTGTAAGCGAGAGACCCGATAGTCTTCATCATTGATGATGTTTTGCAAAGAGACTCGTAAAGAAGGTAACTCGACCTCAATAGGCAAGATGGCTTCAACGCCGTAGACAAGTGAATATGGTGTAGCTCGTGTAGGTGTACAGACACTTGTGCGGTAGGCCCAAAGTGCAGGATTAAGTTGGATATGCCAATTACGGCCAGCGTCGTCGACTGTCTTCTTGAGGATTTTAAAGATTGTTTTATTAGATGCCTCAGCTTGGCCATTACCTTGGGGGTAGTATGGTGTGGAGAAATGATGGGAAATATGGAAGCGGTCACAGAGTTCATGAACATCCTGATTTTTGAAGGGATGCCCGTTATCAGTGATAATGGAAACAGGAATACTGTATCGGCAAATGATATAGTTGAGGATGAACGTGGCAATCTATTTTCCAGTGACTTGTGTGAGAGGCACAGCTTCAATCCACTTTGTGAAATATTTTGTGGCAGTGATAATGAATTTATGACCATTAGAAGAAGGAGGGTGAATCTTGCCTATGAGATCAAGTCCCCACTAACAAAAGGGCCAAGGAGACGCAAGTGGTTGTAGTTCTTGTGCTAGCGCATGTATGAGGTCTCCATGAATTTGACATTGCTTACATTTCTTGACAAACTGATATGAGTCTTTTTCCATATTGGGCCAGTAATATCCAGTCCTGATGAGTTTCTTGGCCAAGGTAGGACCACTAGCATGTGGACCACATATCCCTTCATGTACTTCACGTAACGCCATCTGAGCTTCGTCGCTTTCTAGACATCTAAGAAGAGTGCCATCTAGACCTCACCGGTATAGGATATCAGCTAAAATGACATATCGAGAGGATTGGCGAATGAAGGTGCGGCGTTGGTTATTTGATAGATCAGGAGGTAGGGTATTGTCGTGAAGGTATGTGAAGATGGAACCATATAACTGGGATTCGGAACCAACAACACATATCATTTCAGTAGGAGTGATCTCATATGAAGGAACCAAAAGGTTGTCCACCAAGAACTCATAACAGGTCTCATTTTGAGGTAGATCGATCAGTGAAGCAATTGTAGCCATGGCATCTGCGGCACGATTCTGCTCTCTTGGTATTTGCTCAAAATCTATCTTTGTGAAGTGTTGTTTCAGGTCATCCACCATTTGTTTGTAAGGCATTAATTTTTCATCTTTTGTTTGGTAATCATCAGTTGCTTGATGGATAACCAGTTGAGAATCTCCAAAAACATGAAGTTCTTAGATCTTCCACTGAACTGCAATCCGTAATCCAGTTGTTAATGCCTCATATTCCGCTATATTGTTAGTGCAAGGAAATGATAAGCAGTATGATTTTGGTATAGAATCCCCTTGAGGAGTTATAAAGAGGATACCAGCTCCTGCCCCATGCTATGTGTATGAGCCGTCAAAGTACAGTTGCCATGGTTTTGCATGTGATATTGTTAAAATGGATTCATCTGGAAATTCTGAATTTAGAGGAACATCATCAATCATGGGGGCATCTGCTAATTGATCTACAATGGCTTGTCCTTTTATTGCTTTTCTATCCACATACTCGATGTCAAATTCACTCAGGATCATTACCCACTTGGCTAGTCGCCCAGTAAGTGTTGCTTTATTGAGAAGGTATTTCAACGGATCGATTCTTGCAACCAACTTAGTCTTATGAGTGAGCATATAATGTCGTAATTTCTGTGAAGCAAAGACCACGACGAGACATGCATGTTCAATTGGTGTGTAGTTTAGTTCATATCCCACCAATGTGCGGCTGATATAGTATACTGCCTTTTCCTTGCCGTCAACAATTTGTCATGCTAGGAGTGCCCCTAGTGCTGTTGGAGTAGCTAAAATGTATAGTAGCAAAGGCTAATCTGGAACTGGTGGCATCAGAACGGGCGGATTCAAAAGATAATCTTTGAGCGTCTAAAAAGCTTGTTGACAGTTATCATCCCACTTGAATTTGATATTTTTATGTAGCGAGTGTTGAAAAGGATTACACTTGTCTGCAAGTTGTGCTATGAATCTCCATATGGATTGAAGTCTGCCTTGTAAGGATCGAAGTTGACTGATATTTCTAGGTGGTTGCATCTCCAAGATGGCCTTGACTTTTGCTGGATCGGCTTCGATTCCTCTTTTGGACACAATGAATCCTAGGAGTTTCCCGAAGGTTACTCCAAAGTAACATTTCTTGGGATTTAACCTTACTTTGTATTTTTCCAACCGATCAAAGACGATTGAAAGTATGTCCAAATGTGTATCTTTGTCCATTGATTTACCCAAGAGATCGTCAACATAATCTTCCACGGTTACGTGCATGAGATCATGAAAGATAGTAGTCATGGCTCTTTGATATGTAGCCCCTGCATTTTTTAGCCCAAAGGGCATGACATTCCAACAGAAAGTTCCCCAAGGACAAGTGAACGATGTTTTGTGTTGATCCTCAGGTGCGATCCTTATTTGATTATAACCAGAAAATCCATCCATCAATGATAACATTTCATGACCTGCCGTGAGATCAACAATCAAGTCAATATTTGGTAATGGGAAGTCATCCTTTGGACAAGCTTTGTTGATGTCTCTGAAATCTGTACATATTCTGATGCTGCGATCCGGTTTACTGACAGGTACTAAATTGGAGATCCATTCAGGATAATCAATTGGGCGTATGAATCCGACATCCAATAATTTTTCCAATTCTGCTTTGACTAGTAACGCCACTTGTGGATGCATTTTTCTTAATTTATGTTTCACTGGCTTTGCCCCCGGTTTGACTATCAAATGATGCATTACCAAATCCGGATCCAATCCAGGCATATCAGCGTATGACCATGCAAAGTTGATTTGTCATTCTTTGAAGAAGCTTATGAATTTTGACCTTTCGGACTCTGTCAATGATTGAGCCAGAAATATGTTGTGTGGAACTTCTTCTATACCAATGTTTGTTTTGATAGTCTTCTCCACCAACATGGATGACTTTTCCTCATATGATGCTAGGAGAATGTCGAGCCTTCCATCTTCGGGTGCCTCAGAGAGGTTTTCACCCTCAGATACGTCCTTTCTTTTTACTTTTTTGGGGTCAGACAGCGCCACAGTGTGGTTTTCACCATAAGACCCTTGGTTTGTTCTTATTTTCACATTTTTGCGACTGGAAGGTCCGACACCCTCACCAAAATATGCCATGTTGTTGAGTTCTATAGTGTATCTTGCTTTATGGTCCCCGGGGGGAAGATCATCTCGTATGCCAAGATAGTCAATAATAGCTTCATCATTTTGGAATGTGTCAAATTGCGCTTGTCCTTCATGATCCCAATCAATGAGTTGATGGTGGACAAGGGGAAGGCCTTTAATATCCTCGGAATTAGCGGGGCTAAGAGTGAAGATGTGGTTATATTTGGGTATATCAAGGTAATCGTCGAGGTCATCGATGGCACTCTCCTCATCAGTTTCAATCACGAGCGAATCCAAATTGTCGTCACTAGTAGCTCATTCTGGGACAGGTGTTCTCATCCTATGTGATTTCAACCTAGAACCTTGAGACAAAGACTATGTGGCCTCCTTAAAGGTTGTTTCTTGACCAACTCTGAACTTTTTATAAAATTCCTCTTCTTTTGTGGGTTCATCTGGCTCTCTGAATGTCTCGGTGAGCTCATAGTCACTGGAGGATTTGTCTAAACCCCATTCCCATTCGTTGGAATCTGTGGAATAGCGATCCTCTTGTTGAATTTTGGCAACTTTGATTTGTGATGCCTTTTCTGTCCTTTTAGTGTGGATCTTGGAAGTCAGAAAACCAAGTCCCTTTGAGCGTTCCCTTTTTACAGTCAATTCAGGTTGTAAGGGCTCCAAAACGCCTTCTTTTCGTAACCCAAGAGGGCTTTTTCCATCATACCCGAATTTTTGTAGAATCTTGAAGCCTTTGCCATATTTCTCACAGGGTATATTGATCTGATCTTGTGTGTCATCTTCAATGTCTTTGTAGAGCATTTTGTATAAACCTTCCTCTTCCAGTTTGCCCCATCTTTGAAAGGTAGTAGGATCCCATTTGAATACTATGATGGATATTTGCTTGTTAGGATGTGGCCTTCCATATTCTTTTGGAGAGCTCATGACTTGTCGTAAATACATGGTCTGATTTAAAGTGTATTCTCCCATGCCTTTGTCCTGAAATTTGCCTTTAAGCTCACCTTACTTTGATGTCAAGGGTTTTAATGACTCAGGATCAATGTATGCCAAAGAAGGAATAGCTTCACGATTACTGGGAATGATGGTCTCAGTATGTGATCTCAGGTTATTGCAATATATGAACGAATTAGGATCACCGTTAACTGTTACCTCGACTCCATTGTGAGGAAACTTAATGCATTGGTGATATGTTGATGGGACTACCCTCATTTCATGAATCCACGGACGTCCTAGCGATATATTATAAGTGAGATCCAGATCTAGGACTTGACAAACCACATCCTTTCTGACTGGCCCAATTCTTAGAGGTAAGGTGACTGTGCCCTTGGATGAGCGTTCTTCATCATCATATGCCTTGATGGTGATTTGATTTGTTGAATTCAGAGCTTTATCAGAATATCCCAATTGTTTAATGGTGCTCAATGTACAAATGTTTAGACCAACTCCTCCATCTATCAGGACTCGCTTTATTCGATTTTTGTGTATGAAGGCTTCAATGTGTAATAGTGCATTATGTGGTTGACTTACGGAGGCATCATCGGCTTCTGTGAATGTAAGGGAATGTGGAACGGAAAGGTATCCCACCATGGCTTGAAACTGGTCCACGTTCAGATCAGTAGGAATGGCGGTGTCTCTCAAGATTTTGTCAAGGATAGCTTTATGAGCGGGGGATATACATAGGAGCTCAAGGATGGAGATAAGCACGGGTGTCTTCCCTAACTGTTCTACAAGGTCATACTCAGGTTTGGTTGATGAAGAAGCGGTGTTTTTAGTGGAGGCACCTGGCAACATAATTTTACCTCGACGAGTTGTAACATGACATTCAGAGGTAGGTTCGGAAGAAGATCCAACACCTCTTAGGACAATCTTGGGTCTCTGAGTAGAGCTCTCAGGATTTTTGTCCTTGATGATAATAGTAGAAACATGATTGTCCATCTAGATATGATTGATAGTTGAATCATAGTTGTAAGGTGCTCTAGTATAGTTGGCTTGATCATCTGTGACTTTAGCTTTTCCTTTGTCATGCTTTCGAAATGGTTCCTTAAACATCTCATGCTCTTGGTTGGATGAGTGTCCCTCAATCTCAATGTCACCTCTATCAATGAGATCTTGTACAATGTTCTTCAGTCGATGACAATTTCCTGTCTTATGACCCTTGCTCTTATGAAATTCACAATACTCATCATCATTCCACCAATTTGGTTTGACCTTTGGTTCATATGGAGGAAAATCTGGAACTGTGATCACTTTGTTTGCCACAAGCTTTTTGAAGACTGATTCAAGTGGTTCTCCCAATGGGGTGTACTTCCTTCGTGATCTAGAAGTTGTTTGAGTATTCACTTGATTATTTGTAGAACTTGCTCCCGAAAAGATGAATTTGGGTCTCACTGTATTGGCATCAACAACACCATCATTGACTGTGTTCTTGTTTTTATTCCAAAATCTTGGCTTGTCTTTTCCTTTAAAGTCATCTTTGTTTTCCTTGAATATCTTAATGACTCCTTGTTCAATTAGGACTTTTTCTGTTGCTAAGCCTTTTTCAATAACGTCCTTGAAGGTGGACAAACAAGTTTTTCTTAGATCATAGCCAATGTCTTTGTTAACGTTTTGTGTGAACATCTCCACCATTTGTTTTTGTGGAATTTCACAAGAGCATCTGCTGGCTAGATTTCTCCATCTTTGTAAAAATGATGCAAAAGACTCTCCCTCTTTTTGCTTGGTGTTGCACAAAGTAGTGACTGATATGTCTGTCTCTATGTTGTAGGAGAAATGTTGAATAAATGCCTCTGCTAAGTTACCCCATGACTTAATACCAGGTGGGAGTTGGGAGAACCATTCCATAGCTTGATCACCTAAGCTTTGTGGGAATAATCTCATCAAATATGTCTCTTCTGCTACCACTTCAATGCAAGCTATGAAAAACAGTCTTATGTGTGCCTTAGGATCCCCTTTTCCTCTATACTTATCAAATTTAGGCGTCACAAAGTGTGTAGGAAATGGAGGCATTGGAATGCTCTTGTCGAATGGATAAGGACATATGTCTCTCATTGTGTATGTTGGCTTCAGTGTATTTATGTCCTCCATTTTCTTTTGTAAGTCCCTGATTTGTTGCTCCAAATTGCTCTTAGGTGGAGATCGACTTCTTGAAGCATACCCCATGTTTAAGGCACCAATTGGAGGACGAGCTTGTTGCATATCTGGATGATATTGATCATACACATGTTCATATGGAGGAGGTCTATAGTGATGCTGCATATATGGACCACTTGGTATAGATTCATGTTGAGGAACACCATATCTATTTTGTGCATGTATACCATACTCTACAGGCATGTCATGTTCTATTGTGTTGCCCCCAAATTTGACATGGGGTTTCCTTATGTCCAAATTTTGAGCATGCCTTTGAGTATCCAATTGTTTTGGTTGATCCGTAGCTTGGGTATGTGGTTGAGCATATCTGTCTGCGTAAGACTTCCATAATGGTCTGCGAAGGTGAGTATCATATGCTTGACCATGTGTATGTGGGACCTCTATTTTTTGAAACAAAGATGATGGTGATTGAGGTACCATATATGGTCCTCTATTTCCTCCACTATTAGGTCTCCTTTGGTCCATGTTGGAGTGATTTTGTTGCAAAGGTCGATTTTCCATTATTTGAGACATGTCAAAATCATGAGGTATCTTGGCTCCACTTTGTGCCATCATTTGTAAGAAGTATTGCCTATCCCTCCTCATTATTTCCTCAACCAACCGATTGAAATGGGGATTCATAATGGATTCTTCCACATCTGCTGAATGTATTGAAAAATTGTCCATATTGTCATTGTGTGTAACATTGTTGTTTGTAGTGTCTGCGTTCTCAACATTTGGAATGTTTCTATAGACATCCATGTCCGGCAATGTAGTGTGATCAGTATTGAAAAATAAATCGTTGTCATACTCATAAGAACTCATGTTTGCGGACTCTTGAGCCTCTTTAGTTTCTCTCCTAGATTTTTGAAGACGAGTTTCAACCATGAACTAGGTATTGACCAAGATGTGTGAGACTAGATGAAAATGGAAAAAGTATGGAAGACCAAGAGTTGTATGGAGTGTAAATGAATCTGAGGTGTACTTGCAATGTCCAAAGTGTAAGACCAAGTATGTATGTAGTAGAGTAGGTGTGACTTCCAAAGAGAGGATAGTTTCTCTTGATGAGGTAAGCTGACCTTGACCCTAAGTAAGACCAAATGAGACCCAAAGGTAAGAAATCTTGATGAGGGACCACCTAGCAAAGTATTGTTGTATGTAGTGTGTTGACAAAGTATGATGAGGACAAGCAAGTGACCATTTGACTCAAGTTTAGACAAGTGTGAATGTAAAGAAAGATGTGAAGCAATGATGGACTGTGTGAGACCCAAAGACAGGTTGAATACTAAATGAAACCTGGAGAAACAACCTAGGAAGCTCAAGAATTCCAAAACTGACTGTGTTTGCTTGCTGGACTGTAAAAAATTTTCAATTCTGGACACAGACGCACCTGTATACTTCACAAACGTGGTTCCCCGACACAGACACGGCTCTGTTTAACACAGACGCTGTTAGAAACACAGACACGATTCTGCCCTTCACAGACACTCTTATATGACACAGACGCGATTAAAACAGACACAGACGCGTTTCTGTAAACTTTGGGCAATTTTTCCAATCTGTGAAGCTGTTTTTGTTGTGACCAAATCTGAATGTTTGACTGTTTTTCGTGACAAGAGGACACAATGTTGATGAGGACCCAATGTTTGCAAGTGTCTAGACTCCAAAATGACTCCAAAAAAGTGTGTTGTTTTGATGTAAAATTGTTTTGCATACACTTTAAGACACAAAAGACACAATGTTTTGCTGTTTGGTCTTGAATGTTTGAATGTTTAAAATAAGTCAAGCACAATTCTTATGGCTGGCCAAGACAATAGTTGTTGATCCCACATGGGGTTTTACCCCCGAGGCTATGCTATTTAGAGAGGATACTTAGATGCTTGACCTCACTGGCTCCACCCTCGGCACTCACTTCTCAGGTCAGCCAAGCATCAGTCCCCACGAAAACTCCCCGTGGCAAACTTTGTATCTCTACTAAGAACCGTATGTGTGTGGGCCGCTACCAGAGGTCCGACCTCCTGCCCCAACAACTAGAAGGATTTGGGTTTCTAAAACAAAAAGGTGCTAGTAAGGGCATCCGCTCGTGTGGCCATACATGCAGCACTTTCAGCTCTGTAAATACAGAAGGCTCCCAGCCGGTAGGGGTTACGCCCTACAAATGATCAAATAAATTTGATCAAACGGGTTTATGGGGAGACATAGTGTCGGTATGAACTAATCAGCACACGTTATCCATAGTTTTCACCATGAATACATTTGTTTATAGTGGTTCAGAAGAGGTGGGTTTTCCTCGCTACCACTTGGGTCATTCTCTTCTCACTAGTAGTCCTAATGACCACACGGGAAGACAGGCCCTCTAAAGATTAAACAAAAAGAGCCTATTGCTCAAGACACAAAAGACAATGATTCAATTTTAGTGCACCAATTGAAGTGTTTGCTAGTCTATGAAAATAAGGCACACAATAAAAATCCAAAAACCCTTGCCAAGGACCTGCAACAAAGATTTATTAGTAGTTTGGATTGTTTGAAATAATCACCCCTTCCTGCAAGCACACAAGTTAGGTAAATTTTAGATACAAAAGACTTTGTGAAATAGGGGCCTTCAACAATGCGTTTTGTTGACCAATTCAAAGATATGATTCATCATAAAAAAATACCACCTGTAAAATTTCAAGGGATTTCCAGAAATATAAGAAAATCCAAAAAATTTGCTAATTTGCTCCAAAAATTAATTTTTTATGAAAAATCATAAAAAATTCATATAAAATGCAAAATCGATCCAAAAAATTTGAAATTTTTACTGGAGAGTCTTGATGGTCTTCCAAACCTTCACAAAAAAGTCTCTGTAACAAATCCAAGTAGTTTGTGAGATATGAGTAAAATAATGCAAAACCCTAATTTTCAAAGATCTAATTTTTGAAGAATAATTTTGCATCAAATTTAAAATAAAAAACAATAGATCCTATGTATAATTCTGAGATATCTCCAAAAATGTAAGAAAATCCAAAAAATTCGCTAATTTTCTCTCAAAATTAATTTTTTATGAAAAATCATAAAAAATTCATATAAAATACACAATCAATCCAAAAAATTTGAAATTTTTACTGAATATTTCTGATACTTTTCCTGACCTTCACAAAAAACTGTATGTCAAAATTAGAAGCCGTTTGTGAGATCTGATCAAAATAAGGAAAAACCCTAATTTTTAAAGATCCAATTTTTAGGGAAATATTTTGCATCAAAATTAAATTCACAAAGAATAGATCCTATGTATAATTATGAGAGATTTCCAAAAATAGAAGAAAATCCAAAAAATTCTCTCATTTGCTCTCAAAATTAATTTTTAATGAAAAATCATAAAAAATTAATAGAAAATGAAAATGTACTTCAAAAATTCTGAATTTTGGATTGAGAGCTCCTGATACTTTCTTCAACCTGCAAAAAACATTTGGTGCAAAATTTCTAAGCCGTTTATGAGATATGATCAAATCTCTCCAAGATCTTGATTTTATGTCCAAAACCCTAGCTGCAGAAGGTTATTCTCCAAATTGTTTTACAAAATAGCAATATAGGGTTAGAAAAATCTGCAAAAAAACACAGATCTAAGAAAAATCCATGTCCCACGGGGCGTGCCAACTTGTGTATGGTGAAAATGGATAACAATAATAACAAAATTGAAAGGCTAAATGAATTCAACCACCAAACCCTAGCCTAACAACAACAAAGATCCACCATAACATATGAAGATTACCTAAGAAAATGCAAATCAAATGAAATCACAAAGATTATACCATCACATGTCCAATAGGGTTTTGATCTCCATTCTTCCTATCTCCATTGATCTTGCTTGATATATTTGCTCTCAGATTTTATGTGCACAAGAGCTCAACAAAGAACGGAATGTGGTTGCAAGTAGGATCGTAGTGTAGCCAAGTCCTCAAGATTGTCGATTAGGGTTTGATAATGAAGAAAGCATCTCCTTAAATAGAAGACACTATATGAAATGGAGGGATAAGATTGAGAGGTGTAAAAAGGAGGTCGGCTAGGATTAGAGGGTAGGTAGAAGAAATAATAAAATAATGAAAGAGGTAGGTAGTGTAGGAATTAAGAGATGAATGACATGTGTCATGGGTAGAAAAGGTTAATGAATTAATTAAATAAATAAAGATTTATTTAATTAATAGAAGAAGTGGGATCAATTAAATAAATAAATATTTATTTAATTTAGGAAAAGGATAATTTAAATAAATAAATGTATTTATTTAAATGAGAAATAAGGCTAGAAGAGGATAAATGAATTAATTAAATAAATAAAGATTTATTTAATTAATAGAAGAATTAAGCTTAGATAATTAAATAAATAAAATATTTATTTAATTAGACATGACAATTTTGAGTGTCTACAATATGCACCGTTAATCTATTGAAATATGTCTGGAGGCATTATAATTTAGAGATTTTGACATTGAAACATTATCTTCTAGGAATGAAATTCTTGTTGTTACCACTGATTCTGCCAAAAGGAGTGTCTAAAGTGTATAGAATTTCATTTATTAATGCATACTTTGAGTCATGTTAAATACTATTTTCCTATCATTAGAAAAACATTGAATGGACATTTTGTGTTAGGTTCGATAGCATTGTAAATTGTGCTTCTTTAAATAGGGAGCCCAATTTCACACTCTCCTAGCACTCATTTGAGTATATCTCATGCATCGATGCATTATAAGACCTCTTCTAGCATTTTATTTTCAAGAAAATGAGTCCTTTATTAATTTAAATCTTATTTGGGACCTTAATTTTAGGTGTGTCATTATCTTTTATTATTTTAATTTATTATAAGTCTTATCCTATTTCAAATTTCAAAAAAAAAATTCTCCCGCTTAAATATTATAACTTTTCATATAAATTATAGTTCTAAAATCAGGATCCTATTATCTTGCAATCCTAAATTTTTGGGTCTATTTTCTCTTGATAATGTTGCCTAGCATCTTTGTCCAATGCTTTTTGGCCAAAATTCCAAGAGATTAAATAGATGGTCTTAACATTTCTAAAACTATCTTCATTGCAAAAAAATAATAATTCTAAGTCGGTCTTTTATCAATTTAAAGAGAATTTCTTATAAAATCAAGTTACCTTCCTCATTTGTGACATCAATCAATTATGTAAACAAGAGATATCCTTATGATGTGAAGGAAATTCTTTATGTAAAGTTTTAGATCTACAAATTCAAGGATAAATCAACAAATATCAAGTCTTCATTAACACTTATTCACCATGATGGAAGATTCAAGAGATGTTGGAGGATGATAGGAAATCATTGATTGATGATTGGCTTGTACCTCTCCCTAAGGGGTTGGGTATGATTTCATGTTGTTCTCATATTTCTGCAATTAAGCTTCAAATTTGAGTTTTATCATTCAAGTTATGTGATTTATGCATTCTTGAATTACTTTATAGTCTACATTCAATCAATTTCATTTAGAGTTTTTCTCTAACACACTTGAGTAGGACTCTAGTTTACTTTTATGCATTTTAGCTCATAGCAATCTTAGACACACTTAAGATTCAAGGGCACACACATTACTCCAGATTCAATATTGGTCATTTTGTGGAGGTAGAAATCACCTAAACAAGGGGTTGAATAAGGAAAACCCCTATATAGCCACATCCACACATTCTCTTAATTTAAAGAGTTCAACTGTAGGTTTTTTATGTAGATGAAAAAGAGGAAATTGCTTGGGACTTAGAGACAAAGAGCCTCTCCAAATTTTATTTGGAATCATTTGAACAAGGACTCTTAGCATCTATATCCACTAGGACTAGGGAACCTAGATCCCTTGTCTCTCCTATTCAACTTCAAAATTGGTAGAACAAATAGATTGTTAGAGTTTTAGATCCAATCTTAGTGCTCAGTAATTCACCAGTTAGACAGGGATGCCTAGCAACATTGTCCTTCTAGTTTTAGCTTAGTTTTTAGAAATAGGTACACTTTTGAATCTCCATTTCACTTATGTACTTGTTATCCAACATTAGTTTCTACATCAGGCAATTCAAATAGCTCATTTTTTCATTTATGCAAGTTTATCCTTTAGTTAGTTTACATTCTTAAATTAACTTTTAGAACAACAAAAGAATAGAACCCTAAGGTATTACTTGAGTCTCTTTGACAATAGTTAGTCAAGCATATTTATCCCTTCACTAGTTTGTATTCCAATTTATAGTTGAAAGAGGGTTTGGTCCTAGTTGAGCTTATAGCTAGTTCGATCCATCCTTTTTACAAGCCCTAAACTTTTTGGTGAAACTGACATCCTTGCATCATTTTCTACTATTCATTTCAAGGTAAAAAATCAAAAAGAAATATTTTTTTCATGCATTGTTATGTCTTGTGTTGTGTGTGTTTAGATTACATTTGCATTTTTCATACTTTGTAAAATTAGATTTTTTTGTTTCATTGCAATAGTTAGCACACATGTTTATTTTATTAGATTAGAAAACAAAAACTAATAACCCTCTTGGAGAAAGTGATTCACTATGTCAGATCTCGTTTTACAAGACTTTCATGACTTTGATGAGCTATATAGTAGTGATGACTTTGATATGTTGGATGAATCCCTTGATGACTTCATCTCTATTGATTCTTTCTCTATGACTTCAAAACCATCCTTTTGCCAAAAAAGGACCGATGTGATACATGTGACTATTTATAAACATGAACTTAGAGAAACCTAAGATTGTTGTCCATCTTCGTTATGATGTTCCTCAAACTCTTAAAAAACTAGTGATTGTTGTTAAAGGTGGTAGCAATCCTAAAAATCCCTTGGATTATGCAAAACAAATCACTTGACAAAGTTACAATGCATTTGCCCACACATACAAAACAAGAAAAAATAGACAACCTAATCTTGTGCCAATTGTTCCTTCTTCTCTTCATGCTTCTCAACCAGTGCTTCCTCATGCACCTTATCTCCTCAACATCTTGGAAAGGAATATGATCTTGTTGAACAACTTCATGCTACTCCTATCAAGATATCCCTTTGGGAGCTAATTCAAACTTCAACCACACACTATAATGCTACAAGAAGCTTTGAAGAAGATAGATATTCAAACTCCTATGCGACCTAGTGATATGACTTCCTTATTGGAATGTATACATGCAACAAATGTTGATGTTGTGTTTTCCAACATAAGTTGCCTCTTGTAGAGATTAAAAACAAATATGATTATCTTACTATTGTTGTCATTATTAAAGACATGGCTATAAGATGAACTTTAGTAGACAATGTATTTGGTCTCAATGCGTGTAGCGTTGACTTTTTATGAAAAGAATATGTTGACAATAATAAAACCCTTTTGACTAGAAAGCCATTATTACTTATAATAGAACAAAAAAATCACTCCATTGTTATATTTTATCAAACTCTATAAAAAGCATCCCTAAAATGCTTCCACCATAAATACAGAGACAATAAAATTACTAGAAACGCACAACACTTATTAAGCTTCATTCAAAGGATACACTTCAAACTCCTCTTTATTACAAACATCAAATTGAAAACCATCACTTCAACATAACATTAATATAATAATAACTTAGATTATATACTTTAATAGAAATATTTAAATAATTCAATCACTCTCTAATTTCGGGGAACTAATATATCTCATTCTAGGGTTCAAGTATTTTTATTTGAATTGCCATTTAAGATAAAATATGAAATATATATCAGGAGTTGAAGAATCCTATTCTTTAGTGGTAGTTGTATTCCAAGCTCTGATAACTACTACTACCATAATTTCCACTTCCCTTTGCTTCTCATGCATTCTTCTTCTCTTCTCCTTCCAAATTCTTCTATATTCTGATGGATGTTCATCACCTATTCCAAAGCTTTCATTTCAGGACAAGCGAGGAGGATGCCCATAAAGGTTGTGGTCTTTTACACCTTCCACTTATGTTTTCATGAAGGCATGAAATTTTTTTCAACAAATCCATATTTTGTGCCTATCCTATAGACAAAATTAAAGAACAAGATAGGGGGAGGTCATTTTGGCATAATGGCATGGTACACAAACTACCCATCTTTGAAAAGATTCTTGTCTTTACAACTTTGAATCCAAGATCACTTAAAGATATTTCTTGCTTATTTATATGATTTGAAGACTCCTTATAGAAAATTATTAAAATTGGGAGAAAGGTGATTGTAGAAAATTTGGAAGGTAGAAAAAGGCTTGTTATTGCTTTAAATGAACATTCTTAAGGGAATGACCTATCCTCAATTCTTTTCTACATAAATTTAAATTAATAGTTTCTAGAGGAGAGGAGACAATAAGGAGTCTCTCTTCTTATTAGCAATACACTATTAAATCAACCTAATGTGATTTTGTCAGTAAGGAATTTAATACAATTCTTCTAGTGCTATCAAAAAATGTTTTGAATTCTAAAGTCTAATCAAAGTTATATTTTCTTCCTTTGGTTGAAAATTTATAATAAATTTCTATGAGGAAAATAATTAGAAAAGAAGTTGATAAAAAAAATTGTATATATATTTTGTATCATAATGCAAATGAAATTGGACCAAACCTTCTTCTTCAATACTCCCCTGTACCTTTGAGCTATTGAAAAAGGACATGGTTAAATTTTAAAAAATCTCTTGGGTTACACATGTCTATTTGGTCAGTATTAGTTAAATGAAAATTTTCCTTCAAAGAAAAGACTCAGATAAGGATTGCCAATATTCTGATATTTGAAATTGGAATCTTTCCTTTGGTTTATCTGGGTATTCCTCTAGAGCTGTGGGCAAATACCATAGGTAGTACTAGTAGGAGCCATTGGATAAGTTATGTTAGAAGGCTAATCATTGGAATCATAGATGACTCTCCTCGACTAGAAGGGTGACTCCTTTATAGTAAATGATTCAAGATCTCCCTATTTATAGGTAATTTCTTCAAGCGCCTCCTTCATATTACAT